>NC_083431.1:607500-907500 GCF_020745735.1 Hemiscyllium ocellatum | reverse complement strand
GAAGGTGCCGGACGTGGAGGTTGGGTTGGTGGGGGTGTGGACCTGGCGACGGAGTCACGGAGAGAGTGGTCTTTTCGGAACGCTAATAGGGGAGGGGAGGGAAATATATCCCTGGTGGTGGGATGCGTTTGGAGGTGGTGGAAATGACGACAGATGATATGATGTATATGGAGGTTGGTGGGGTGGTTGGTGAGGACCAGGGGGTTCTGTCCTGGTGGTGATTGGAGGGGCGGGGCTTGGGGGGGCGGAGGAGCAGAAAGTGGAGGCGTAATAGTTGGTGCTCATGTATTCTGGTGGCTAGTTTCCTGCTAGTTTGTCTGATGTAATGTTTGTTGCAGTTAATGCAGGGTATTTTGTATATGATCTTCATTCTGCTGGTTGTTCGTTTGGGGTCTTTAGATTCAACAAGATCTATTTCAGTGTGTTGGTAGGTTTGTGGGGTTACCATGATACAAAGGGGCCGGGTAGTCTGGTTGTCATCTCCAAAGATGTCTTTCATATATAGTGGTGTGGCAAGAGTGTTGTGTCGTCTTGTTTAGGTTTACTGTGTAAGAATCGGTGGAGTCTGCGTATTGGAGACTCTAACCACACTACCATACATTAAAAACACGTCCGAGATGACGACTAGACTACGCGGACCCCTTGGCATCATGGTAGCCCATAAACCTATCAACATGCTGAAACAGCTCTTGATGAATCTAAAGGATCCTGTACCAACAACCAACAGAATGAACATAATATACAAAGTGCGCTGCAAGTACTGCAACAAACATTACATGCAAAATTCCAATTAAGTTTATGGCATGGTGACCCTCCTGCTTAATTTAAACCAGCAAAAGATTTATCCCATGCAGTAATCTGTGAAAATTCAAGAGGCCAAGAGCTATTTAAAGTAAAAATTAACAACTTTATTTCTTATAGTATAACAGAGAATAATTAACTAACAACTATTTATAACTTCTTCCTCTTAAGTATCTTTTACTGGTCCAATTAAAAATCCCGATTAAGACTTACAAAACAAAACTTCTTACCTCAAAACCAGGCAGCTTTCAGTTATTCTCTGTATCCTTGTCTTCTTCTTGGGAATTCTGCTTCGTCGTAGCTTACTGATCAATAAAGGTACCTTTAAGAGAATATTTTTCAGCAATTTTTACATGCTATTGGCAATTCTCCTCCCAACTGTTCAATTTTCCCGGGTCTTATACTCCCAAAGGATCGGATTGTGTCATTGGCTTTTAAGATTGTCAATATACTAAATTCAAACTTGATTAGAATTTGGTATTTTTCAGAGTCTAATTTAAACTGGTTGGCCTAATTTGAATCTGTTTTTGTTTCCAGGCAACCCAGAAAATTGAGTTGTTTGACCAAATGTTACATTGTTAACTTATTGAGAACACTTGGTGCTGTGTCAGGTTTTGACTGCTAGCTTCTAACTCTCTTAAGGGTACAGTCCACACTCATCTTCATAACAAGGTCAATGGCTTTATACAAGTGTAAATACTTCCCTTGCTTTTGTGTTTTATGCCCCTCTTAATAAAGTCCAGGAGCTTGTTATGGTTTATATCCACTTTTACAATTTCTCTGCCACCTCCAATGATTTTTAAGCATCTCTGAAGTTGAAGTAACTGATATTCATGTGTCTCAACTATTATCTTTTTCAAACAAAAATAGAAGAACTGTGTATGCTGGAAATCTGAAATGAAAACAGAAATTGGTGGAGAAACTCAGCAGGTCTGGCAGCATCTTTGGAGAGAAAACAATGTTAACATTTTGGGTCCAGTAACAGTTAACATTTTGGGTCCAGTGACAGTTAACACTGCAATATCTCCACAGATGCTCCCAGAACAGCTCAGTTTTTCCAGCAATTTCTGTGTTTGTATTAGAGGAGCTGATATTCTGCCGATGTACTGCTAAACTAAGCAGTAGGTTTATTTGTCAATGATGGCAATTGTAAATTCAATTATGTAGTATCGAGCAACATTTCAGTTTTTAACAAAGCTCATATGTATGTTGTGGAGATGATGGCATAAACGATACTGTCATTGGATTTGTAATCTGGAGGCAGAGGTTAATGTGGACACATTGGTTCAAATCTCCCATGGCAGCTTTTGGAATTTAAATTCAGTGAACAAATCTAAAATATAAACATAATGGTGATCATGACATCTTTCATTAATTGTTGTAAAAACTCATCTAATGAATGTATTTTAGGGAAGAAAATCTGTTGTGTTCACTTAGTGTGGCATATTCATGATTTCAGATGCATATTAACACAATTGACTCTTAATTGCCCTCTTTAATGGCTTAGAAAACTGCTGACCTAACCAGTGATTCCCATATCCTATATAAGAATAAATTTAAAATAAATCTAGGTTTGTAGAATCATTGCACAGAAGGAGATGGCAGACTTAGATGGGTCAGATCAGATCAGAAAATGAAAGGTAGAATGTTAGTGAATATAGTCAGTAATTTGGAAAGGTAAACGAAACAAGGATCAAAAGCATCCAAGAAAGGAATGTGACAGGGTTGAGCTGGTTATACTTCAATGCAAAGAATATTACAAGCGAGGCAGATTAACTAAGGGTCCAGATAGACACATGGCAACACAGTGTCTGTCTTATAATGAAAATCTGGCTAAACAAGCAGAATTGGGAGCTCAATATCCCTGGATAGAGAGTTTTCAGACAGGATAGAGTGAGTGACAAGAAAGAAGAGGAGGAGGCCTGGCAGTATTAAAGAGTCAATTACACTTGTGAGAAGGGGTGAAATATTAAACAAGTTAACAAATGAGGATTTATGAGTTGAGTTTAGGAATAAAAAACGGCGGTCACAGCACAAGGAATATACTACAAGCCCCCAAACAATGAGAGAGAGAGATAGGAGAATACATATATAGACAAATTTGTGCTTATAGGAATAAGAGGGCAATAACAGGAACAGAATTTAACTAGCCTAGTAACAACCTTTGGAATATTGGAGGTTGTGAAAATTGGAAGGGTTTAGAAAAGATTTACAAGGATGTTACCAGGGTTGAAAGATATTAGCTATAAGGAGAGGTTGAATAGGCCAGAGCTGTTTTCCCTGGAGCATCAGAAGGTGAGGGGTGAGGCTTACAGAGGTTCATAAAATCATGAGGGGCATGAATAGGGTAAATAGGCATGGTCCTTTCCTTGGGAATGGGGGAGTTCAGAGCTAGAGGGCATAGGCTTAGGATGAGAGTGGAAAAAATTAAAAGGGATCTGAGGGGCAACTTTTTTCACACACAGGGTTGTGCATTATGGTACAAGCTGCCAGACGAAGTAGTGGAGGCTGGCACAACTGCAACATTTAAAAGCCATCTGGATGGATATATGAATGCGAAGGGTTTGGAGTGATATGGGCCAGATGCTGGCAATTGCAACTAGATTAGGTTAGAATATCTGGTCAGCATGGATGAGTTGGACCGAAGGGTCTATTTCTGTGCTGACTCCAAATGGGTTTCAAACAATATAAGGGCATTGAGGATGAAAGATTCATGGACTGTGTTCACAAATTATGTTTTAAACAGTACAAGTCCAATGAGAGGAGATGCAATTCTAAATTTAGTTTTGAAAAATGAAGATGGGCAAATGGGTGAAGTGACAGTGGGCAACTGGAACTCAATCAACAATCACATTGTCTTGAATCCCATTTTCCACCGTCTGAGAAAAAGAACAGGAAATGACATCACCAACCTAAGGAAACCGAAACATATAAATACAAAGCGGGCCATGGCACAAGTGCTTCATCCGGAGGCTCACTCATTATGTTACCTAATACGGTGATGAAACATCTGAAAACTAACCTTCCAGCTCAGTGAGCAAACCTACATCCACAATTTGGTTAGATTTAGCAATACTATGGGAAAGTATAGAGATAATAGAGTCATAGAGATGTACAGCATGGAAACAGACCCTTCAGTCCAACCTGTCTATGCAGACCAGATATCCCAACCCAATCTAGTCCCACCTACCAGCACCCGGCTCATATCCCTCCAAACCCTTTCTATTAATATATCTATGCAAATACCTCTTAAATGTTGCAATTGTACCAACCTCCACCACTCCCTCTAGCAGCTTATTCCATACAATACCACCCTCTGTGTGAAAAAGTTGCCCCGTATGTCTCTTTTATATCTTTCCCCTCTCACCCTAAACCTATGCCCTCTAGTTCTGGACTACACGGCCCCAAGGAAGACTTTGTCTATTTACCCTATCCACGCCCCTCATAATTTTGTAAACCTCAATAAGGTCACGCCTCAGCCTCCGATGCGCCAGGGAAAACAGCCCCAACTTGTTAAGCCTCTCCCTATAGCTCAAATCCTCCAACCCTGACAACATGTAAATTTTTTCTGAACCCTTTCAAGTTTCACAACATCTCCCTGATAGGAAGGAGACCAGAATTGCACGCAATATTCCAAAAGTGGCCTAACCAATGTCCTGTACAGCTGCAACATGACCTTCCAACTCCTGTACTCCATATTCTGATCAATAAAAGCAAGCATGCCAAACGCCTTCTTCACTATCCTATCTACTTGCAATTTCACTTTCAAGGAGCTACAAACCTGCACTCCAAGGTCTCTTTGTTCAGCAACACTTCCTAGGACCTTACCATTAAGTGTATACGTCCTGCTAAGATTTGCTTTCCCAAAATGCAGCACCTCGCATTTTTCTGAATTAAACTCCATCTGCCACTTCTCAGCCCATTGGCCCATCTGATCAAGATCCTGTTGTAATCTGAGGTAACCCTCTTCGCTGTCCACTACACCCCCAATTTTGGTGTCATCTGCAAACTTACTAACTGTACCTCTTATGCTCGCATCCAAATCATTTATGTAAATAACAAAAAGTAGAGGACCCAGCACCGATCCTTGTGGCACTCCACTGGTCACAGACCTCCAGTCTGAAAAACAACCCTCCACCACAACGCTCTGTCTTCTACCTTTGAGCCAGTTCTGTATCCTAATGGTTAGTTCTCCCTGTATTCCATGAGATCTAACCTTGTCGAACGCCTTACTGAAGTCCATATAGATCACATCTACTGCTCTGCTCTCATCAATCCTCTTTGTTACTTCTTCAAAAAACTCAATCAAGTTTCTGAGACATGGCTTCCCACGCACAAAGCCATGTTGACTATCCCTAATCAGTCAGTCCTTGCCTTTCCAAATACATGTACATCCTGTCCCTCAGGATTCCCTTCAACAACTTACCCACTGCTCACTGCTCTATAGTTCCCTGGCTTGTCCTTACTGCCCTTCTTAAACAGTGGCACCACATTAGACAACCTCCAGTCTTCCGGCACCTCACCTGTGACTATCGATGATACAAATATCTCAGCAAGAGGCCCAGCAATCACTTCTCTAGGTTCCCACAGAGATCTAGGGTACACCTGATCAGGTCCTGGGGATTTATCCACTTTTATGCATTTCAAGACATCCAGCACTTCCTCCTCTGTAATATGGACATTTTTCAAGATGTCACCATCTATTTCCCTATATTCTATATCTTATATGTTCATTTCCACAGTAAATGCTGATGCATAATACTCGTTTAGTATCTCCCCATTTCCTGCGGCTCCACACAAAGGCCACCTTGCTGATCTTTGAGGGGCCCTATTCTCTCCCTAGTTACCCTTTTGTCCTTAATATATTCATAAAAACCCTTTGGCTTCTCCTTAATTCTATTTGCCAAAGCTATCTCATGTCCTCTTTTTGCCCTTCTGATTTCCCTTTTAAGTATACTCCTACTTCCTTTATACTTTTCTAAGGTTTCACTTGATCTATCTTGTCTGTACCTGACATATGCTTCCTTCTTTTGCTGAACCAAACCCTCAATTTCTTTAGTCATCCAGTATTCCCTATACCTACTAGCCTTTCCTTTCACCCTATCAGGAATATACTTTCTCTGGATCCTCATTATCTCATTTCTGAAAGCTTCCCATTTTCCAGCCGTCCATTTACCTGCGAATATCTGCCCCCAATCAGCTTTCGCAAGTTCTTGCCTAATACCATGAAAATTGGTTTTTCTCCAATTTAGAATTTCAACTTTTAGATCTGGTCTATCCTTTTCCATCATTATTTTAAATCTAATAGAATTATGGTCGCTGACTCCAAAGTGCTCTCCCACTGACACCTCAGTTACCTGCCCTGCCTTATTTCCCAAGAGTAGGTCAAGTTTTGCACCTTCTCTAGTAGGTACATCCACATATTGAATCAGAAAAGTTTCTTGTACGCAAATTCCTTTCCATCTAAACCCTTAACACTATGGCAGTCCCAGTCTATATTTGGAAAGTTAAAATCCCCAACATAACCACCCTATTATTCTTACAAATAGCTGAGATCTCCTTACAAGTTTGTTTCTCAATTTCCCTCTGATTCTTAGGGGGTCTATAATACAATCCTACTAAGGTGATCATCTCTTTCTTATTTCTCAGTTCCATCCAAATAACTTCCCTGGATGTATTTCTGGGAATATCCTCCCTCAGCACAGCTGTAATGCAATCCTTTATCAAAAATGTCACTCTCCCTCTTCTCTTGCCTCCCTTTCTATCCTTCCTGTAGCATTTTTATCCTGAAACATTACTGCCCATCCCTGAGCCATGTTTCTGTAATTGCTATGATATCCCAGTCCCATGTTCCTTACCATGCCCTGAGTTCACCTGCCTTCCCAGTTAGGTCCCTTGCATTGAAATAAATGCAGTTTAATTTATTAGTCCTACGTTGTCCCTGCCTGGTCTGACTGTTTGACTCACTTCTGTTCTCAACTGTACCAGTCTCAGATTGATCTCTTTCCTCACTATCTCCCTGAATCATGCCCAACCACCCCCCCCAACCCCCACCACCACCTTACTAGTTTAAATCCTCCTGAGCAACTCCAGCAAATTTCCCTGCCAATATATTAGTCCCCTTCCAATTTAGGTGCAAACCGTCCTTCTTGTACAGGTCATATCTGCCCCAAAAGAGATCCAAAAATGTGTATCCTTCTCCCATACACCCCCTGCTCAGCCATGCATTAATCTACTCTATCCTCCTATTCCTGCCCTCAATAGCTCATAGCACTGGGAGTAATCCAGATCTTCCTACTCTCGAGAACCTCCTTTTTTAAATTTCTGCCTAACTCTCTGTAATCTCCCTTCAGAATTTCAACCTTTTCCCTTCCGGTGTGGTTGGTTCCAATGTGGACAATGACCTCTTGCTGCACCCTCTCCCCATGAGAATATTCTGCACCCTCTCTGAGACATCCTTAATCCTGGCACCAGGGAAGCAACACACCATTCTGCTTTTTCACTGCTGGCCACAGAAACGTCCATCTGTACCTCAGACTAGAGGATCCCCTAACACAATTGATCTTTTGGAACCCGACGTACCCCTCATTGCCAGTCTCAATACCAGCAACTTGGCTCTTTGTGCTATGTTCCTCTGAGAATCCATCACGCGCTACAATTTCCAAAACAGCATTCCTGTTTGAAATGGGTATATCCACAAAAGGCTCCTGCACTAGCTGCGTACCTCTTACCTTTCCTGGAGTTAAGCCATCTATGTGACTGTATCTGAGACTTTCCCTCCTTCCTATAACTGCCATCCATCACATACTGTTGCTATTGCAAATTCCTCAATTCTTCTAACTGTCTCTCCAACCAATCCATTCGATCTGATAGGATTTGCAGCCAGCAGCATTTATGGCAGATATCATCCACAGTAACCCTTAAACTCTCTTTAAGCTCCCACATACGACAAGAAGTACATATCATTCTATTAAAGGCTATTTTTGCTCTTTCACAATCTATAGACCCAGAAAATAACACCGTCTCATTCCTCTACAAACTCTGCCCCAGGTTAAATTAATAGTTATGGCTTATATTTTAAGTTTAATCAAGAGACATAGATCCAAAAACACATGATCAAGAAAGAACCCACTCTACTCCCTACTGTGGATTCTCTGTAGGCCACACTTAAAAACAACGATTAACTTATCTGATTCTGTGCTGTGAACCTTGCCCAACAGTTCCTCCAAGGAAATGTTTTAAAGTGGGGGCGATGAATTTTAAAAGCTGAAAAGTGATTTGGTGGAGGTGGACTGAACAGGGCTGCTAAAGGAGGCACTTAAAAGGAACAACCCTTTGGACATAAAGCAGACATGACCCCTCCAAATATAAGAATGATGCTGCCAAATCTAGACCCTCCCTGTGAATCTCTAGAAATTTGCAGGGAAAGATTAAACAAAAAGAAAGCCTATGATAGTTACAAAAACTCAAAACTATAGATAGCCTACAGTAGTATAGAAAATATAGGGATCATGTAAAAAGAAAAAGAAGAAAATCAAGACAGACCATGAAACAATATTGGCAACCAGATGAAGGAAAATCCAATGATGTTTTGCCAGTATATAAAGAGCAAAAGAATAGTTAAGGAAAAAGTGTGACCTATCAAAAATGAAGAAGGGAACTTGTGTGAAGATGCAGAGGATATGGGAAGAATTTTAAATGACTTTTTCATCTCTAGTTACTAAGGAAAGGATGATGTGGGTACAGTAATTCAAGAAGAGCAGTGTGCAACTTTGAACAAAATAATCATAATGACAGAGGACGTATTGGAGAAGTTGGAATCCTTGAGAGTGAGTAAGTTGCTAGGGCCAGATAGGTTGTTCCCTCAGTGGTTGAAGGAAGCCGTGAAGAAAACTGCAGATGCTCTGAGGATTATTTTCCAATCTTCACGAGATGCAGGCCATGTGCTGGAGGACTGGCAGAATGCAAATATGGTTCCATTGTATGAAAAGGGTACAAAGGACGTACAAAATAATTATAAGCAAGTTAGTCTTACTGTGGTAGTGGGCAAATTGTTAGAATCAATTCTGAGAGATTGGATAAACTGTCATTTAGAAAGACATGAACTAGTCAGGGATAGTCAGCATGGCTTTGTTAAAGAAAGGTCCTGTTTTACAACTTTGATTGAATTCCTAGAGGAATGAACTGAGGAGTGGCAGATGGAGATTAATTTAAATAGATGTGAGGTGTTGCATCTTGGTAAGGCAAATCAGGGTAGAATTTATACAGAATCCTGCAGAGTGTTGCCAAACAAAGTCCATGAGGTGCAGGTTCGTAATTCCTTGAAAGTGGAGTCGCAAGTAGACCAGGTATTGAGGAAGGCATTTGGCCAGTGCATTGAATGTAGGATATGGGAGGTCATGCTGCAGCTGTAGAGGACACTGGTTAGGTCACTTTTGGAATATTGCATACAATTCTGATGTCTGAATTTAGGAAAGATGTTAAACTTGAAAGGGTTCAGAAAAGATTTACAAGCATGATGACAGGATTGGAGCATTTGAGTTATAGGAAGAGGCTGAATAGGCTGGGGTTATTTTCCCTGGAGTTTGAGGCTGAGGGGCGACCTAATTGAAGTTTATAATATCATGAAGGACATGGATCGGGTGAATAACCAAAATCTTTTTCCAGAAATCTGAAGTGCAAAGAGATTTGGGAGTTCTAGTCTAGGATTATCTCAAAGAAAACTTGCAGGTTGAGTCAGTAGTTAGAAAGGCAAATGCAAAGATGGCATTGAGAAGACTGGAATATAAAAGCAGGGATGTTCTTCTGAGGCTCTGTAAGGCTCTGGTCAGGCCACTTTTGAGTATTGTTTGCAGTTTTGGGCCCCATATCTCAGGAAGGATGTACTGGCCCTGGAGCAGGTTCACTCGAATGGTGCCAGGAATGAACAGCTTAACATAGGAGGAATGTTTGAGGACTCCAGGTATGTGCTTAATGGAATTTAGAAGGATTTTGGGGGTGGGGGGAAGAAATCTAATTGAAACTTACAGAACACTGAATGGTCTGGACGGAATGGATTTTTTTTAAGATTACTTAGTGTGGAAACAGGTCCTTCGGCCCAACACCGACCCGCAACCCACCCAGACCCATTCCCTTACATTTACCCCTTCGCCTAACACTACAGGCAAGTTAGCATGGCCAATTCACCTAACCTGCCCTTTTTTGGACTGTGGGAGGAAACTGGAGCACCTGGAGGAAACCCACGCAGATACGGGGAGAATGTGCAAACTCCACACAGAGTCGCCTGAGGCGGGAATTGAACCCAGGTCTCTGGCGCTGTGAGGCAGCAGTGCTAAGCATAAGGGAAGATGTTTCTATCGGTAGGAGAGACTAGAACCCGAGGGCACAGCCTTAGATTAAAAGGAAAACCTTTCAGAATGGAGAGAAGGAGAAACTTCTTCAGCCAGAGAGTGGGGAAACTATGGATTCACTGCCACAGAAGGGTGTGGGAGGTCAGATTATTAAGTATATTTATGACACAGATAGATAGGTTCTTGATTGTCAAGGGGATCAAGGGTTATGGGGAGAAAGCGGGAGAAAGGGTTGAGAACCTTGTCAGCCATGATTGAATAACAGAGCAGACTCAATGGGCTGAATAGCCTAATTTGTGCTTCTGTGTCTTATGAACTCAATCTCGTCCCATTTGCCAGAATAAAATTTAGGATATCTGGTCAGCACAGACAAGTTGAACTGAAGGGTCTGTCGGTGCCAAGAACAATTGATGAGGGTAATGGATGTTGACCAGAACATAGAACATTAGAACATTACAGCACAGTACAGCCCTTCGACCCTCGATGTTGCACTGACCTGTAATACCAATCTGAAGCCCATCTAACCTACACTATTCCATGTGGAGTTTAGTCAGGCATATCACAACATCCCACATAGCAGACTAGCCCCCAAAAAAGCCCCATAGACACTGGGTGTGTTAAAGTTGGATCCAAAGTTTGTTTAGTAACAGGTAACCAAAAGGTAATGGTTGATAGCTGCCCCTGCAGATAGTGCTCCACAGGGCTCGATGTTGGTGTGTCTGCTGTTTGTTTTAGACATTAACAATTTGTACTTGAATGTGATATTTAGGTGGTTTTAGGTACTACGTGCTTTTACATTAATTTTAGGTGGTGTGCTGATGTTTTTACATAGATTATGAGCAAGATTGATGTCTTGAAGCTTCGCTTGGTCAAGGTTTACTGTGGTTAGTTTGAGTTTGATTTATTGTTGTCATGTACTGAGATAGTGAAAAAATGTTTTATTTCATGGTATACAGACAGATCATACCGTACAAAGTGCCTCAGGGTAGCAGAACAGTGTTACAGCCGCAGAGAGACAGATCAGTATTAACATTTGAGAGATCCATTCAAGTCTGATTGCTAGTGGGGAAGAAGCTGTTCTTGAATCTGTTTATACATGTATTCAAAACTTTGATATTTTCTTCCCAAAAGAAGAGGGTAGGAGAAGAAAGTATAACTGGAGTAAGAGGGTTTTTTAATTACAAATAAAAACTATTGAAAGCCTCAGCAGGTCTGGCAGCATCTGTGGAGAGAAATCAGAGTTTTTTTTCGGGTTCGTTGACTCAGAACTGATAGTAGTTATTAGAAAAAAAAAGTTCTTTTTTAATGCAGAAAATGGGGAGCAAGTAAGGAGTAAACAACAGGTAGAAATACAGCCGAAAAGAGAGAAACAGTTGGACAGGAAAAAAAAGGTACGAATGAACAGTGGACTTTGATCATGTTGGTTGCCTTCTTGAGGCAGCAGGAGGTATAGATGGAAAGCTAGTTTGCTTGATAAACTGGTCTGTTTTCACAACTGTAGTTTCTTGTGATCTTGGGAAGAGCAGTTGCCAGGGATCAAGGCACTTTGGTAGGCTGGAGTTGGTGTGAGCCATGATTGACCTTTTGAAGCACTTCATAATTATGGAAGTAGTGCTTGAGGCATCCTCTATGATGTTCATGTGCACTTCTTGATTATCTGGAATATTTGATCAACCAGTATAGGTACTGGTTAGAACGTAGAAGTGCAGTACAGGGCCTTCAGCCCTCAATGTTGCACCAACCTGTGGAACTAATCTGAAGCCTATCTATCTGACACTATTCCATTTTCATCCATATGTTTATCCAATGACCATTTAAATGCCCTTAAAGTTGGCGAGTCTACTACTGTTGCAGGCAGTGCATTCCATGCTCCTCTTACTTTGAGTAAAGAAACTACCTCTGTCATCTGTCCTATGTTTATCATCCCTCAATTTAAAACTATGCCCCCTTGGGATAGCAATCACCATCCAAGAAAAAAAGCTCTCACTGTCCACCCTATCTAACCCTCTGATTATCTTGTATGTCTCAATTAAGTCACTTCTTAACCTTCTTCTCGCCAATGAAAACAGCCTCAAGTCCCTCAGTCTTTCCTCATAAGACCTTCCCTCCATACGAGGCAACATTCCAATAAATCTCCTCTGAAGCCTTTCCAAAGCTTCCACATCCTTCCTATAATGCGGTGACCAGAACTGTATGCAATACTCCACGTGTGGCTGCAACAGAGGTTTTGTACAGTTGCAATATGACCTCATGACTCTGAAACTCAATCCCTCTACCAATAAAAGCTAACACAGTGTGCCTTTTGAACAACCCGATCAACGTGGGTTCACGGGCGGCACGGTGGCACAGTGGTTAGCACTGCTGCCTCACAGCGCCTGAGACCCGGGTTCAATTCCCGACTCAGGTGACTGACTGTGTGGAGTTTGCACGTTCTCCCCGTGTCTGCGT
Source organism: Hemiscyllium ocellatum (assembly GCF_020745735.1). Classification (NCBI taxonomy): domain Eukaryota; kingdom Metazoa; phylum Chordata; class Chondrichthyes; order Orectolobiformes; family Hemiscylliidae; genus Hemiscyllium; species Hemiscyllium ocellatum. The sequence goes on along the minus strand of NC_083431.1, from coordinate 894,901 downwards.
GGGTTTCCTCCGGGTGCTCCGGTTTCCTCCCACAGTCCAAAGATGTGCGGGTCAGGTGAATTGGCCATGCTAAATTGCCCGTAGTGTTAGGTAAGGGGTAAATGTTGGGGTATGGGTGGGTTGCCCTTCGGCGGGTCGGTGTGGACTTGTTGGGCCGAAGGGCCTGTTTCCACACTATAAGCAATCTAATCTAATCTATAAAAAAACCCTGGGCTGCAACTTAGAGATCTATGTACATGGACACCCAGATCTCTCTGCTCATCTACACTGCCAAGAAGCTTACCATTAGCCTAGTACTCTTTATTCCTATTGCTCCTTCCAAAGTGAATTTGCCTCACTTTTCTGCATTAAACTCCATTTGCAATTTCTCTGCCCAACTCTGCATCTTATCTATGTCCCTCTAACCCACAACATCCTTCGGCATTATCCACAACTCTGCCTACCTGAGTGTCATCTGCAAGTTTACTAACCCATCCTTCTCTGCCCTCATCTCGGTCATTTCTAAAAATGACCAACAGCAATGGCCCCAAAACAGATCCTTGCGGTACACCACTAGCAACTGAACCCCAGGATGAACATTTCCCATCAATGACTATCCTCTGTCTTCTTTCAGCTAGCCAATGTTTGATCCAAACTGCTAAAATCACCCTCAATCCCATGCCTCCATATTTTGAGCATTAGCCTACTGTGAGGAATCTGAACACCACAACCGCTTTACCCTCATCCACTTGTTTGGTCACCTTTTTCAAAAAACTCTAAGTTTGTGAGGCACGACCTACCCTTCACAAAACAGTGTTGATTATCCCTAATCAACTTATTCCTCTTTAGATGATTATAAATACGATCTCTTATAACCATTCCCAACACTTTACCCAGAACCTAAGTAACGCTCACTGGTCTATAACCAGGGTTGTCTGTCCTCCCCTTCTTGAACAAGGGGACAACAGTTTCTAACCTCCAATCTTCTGGCACTGTTCCTGTAGACAATGACAACATAAAGATCAATGCCAAGAGGCTCTGCAGTCTCCTCCTGAGCTTCCCAGTGAATCCTAGGACAAATCTCATCCAGCCCAGGGGACTTATTTTCACACTTTCCAAAATTTCTAACACCTCCTCCTTGTGAATGTCAATTCCTTGTAGTCTAGTAGCCTGTGTCTCAGTATTCTCCTCGACAATAGTCTTTTTCCAGTGCAATATAGACAAAACATTCATTTAGCGTTTCTTCTATCTCCTCCGACTCCATGCACAACTTGCCACTACTGTCCTTTATTGGCCCTAATCTTATTCTAGTTGTTGTATTATTCCTGATGTAGAATGCTTTAGAGTTTCCCTTGAGCCCATCTGCCAATAATTTCTCATGTCCACTCCTGGCTCGTCTTAGTTCCCTTTCAGTCTTTCCTGGCTAGTTTGTAACTCTCAAATGCCCTTTGAGCCTTCACGTTTCCTCCTAACATAAGCATTCTTCTTGACAAGAGGTTCAATTTTGGTAAACCACAGCTCCCTCTCTCAACCACTTCCTCCCTGCCTGACAGGTACATACTTAAGGACAAGCTGTTCCTTGAATACGTTCAATTGTACCCATCCCTGCAGTCTCCTTCCCTTTCCCAAATCTTGCCTAATTGCATCATGATTGCCTTTCCCCCAGCTTTAACTCTTGCCCTACAATATATATCTATCCATTTCCATCACTAAATTAAACCTAACCGAATTGTGGTCACGATCATCAAAGTGCAATACTCCGCATGTGGCTGCAACAGAGGTTTTGTACAGTTGCAATATGACCTCATGACTGAAACTCAATCTCTCTACCAATAAAAGCTAACTCACCTACATCCTGATCTAACACCTGGCTGGGTTCATTATCCTGTACTAAATCCAGTGTGGCCTCACCCTTTGTTGGCTTGTCTACATCCGGTGTCAGGAAATCATCCTGCACACATTGGACAAAGCTGACCCATCTATACTCAAACTGTAGAATTTTTAGTCAATTTGAAAAGTTGAAATCCCCCATAACTACCCGTTACTCCCACTCCTATCTGAACAGGGTTAGCTCTCCTTTCCTGTTTCTAACCTCAGCAAGAGAGTCCTCAAATGTCTTTCTGCTACTGTAATACAGTTCTTGACTAACATTGCCACACATCCCCCTCTTACCATCTCTTATTTAAAGATTTAAATCCCAGAACCGGGAACAACCATTCCTGTCCCTGCTCTATCCAGGTCTCCAAAATGGCCACAAAATTGAAGTCCCAGGTACCCATGCTGCAGGTTGATCCACCATATTCCAGATGCTCCTGGCGTTAAAGTAGACTCTTTCAAACCACCTTTCTGCAACCATATTTCTGACCTCACTACTCTCAACCTCCTGGAGACCAGAACTACGACTTAGGTTATTATCCCCCTCAAGAAATATTTTAAACACTCATGAAGAGCATTAGTAAATCTCTCCCCGCCCCGGGAAATTGGTACACCTCTGGGTTAATCAAAGGTTTGCTGTAGATGGGAGGAATGGGTAGGAAAATGGCAGAAAGAGTTCAACTCATAAGTGTGAGATAAGGTAATGCAATGCATTTAGGGAGGTCAAACGGTAAAAAGGAATACACAATAAATGCGAATGAGTAAATAGGTAGATGAAGTGAGAAAGCTAGGTGTGCACATGCACAGGTCCCTAAGGGCAGCAGTACAAGTAAGTAAGTTGTAAAGAAGGTATATGCAATGCTCTCCTTCATTGGTATTGACACAGGGTAAGAACTCCTGCTAAAATTAAATCAGCAACACAAGATTTATCCCGTGCAGTAATCTGAAAATTTGAGGGTTCAAGAACTATTTAAAGTAAAAATTAACAACTTTATTTCTTAAAGTATAACAGAATAACTAACAAATATTTATAACTCCTTCCTTTGACCTTTTGCTTTCCCCTCTGCAGTACTGATTAAGATTGACAAAACAGAACTGCTTACCTCAAAACCAGGTAGCTTTTGGTTATTCTCTGTATCCCTGTCTTTTCTTCTTAGGAATTCTGCTTCATAGTTTACTGATCAATAAAGGTAACTTCAAGAGAACTATTTTTTGGGCAGTTTTAACATGCTGGTGATGTGGCAGTTCTCCTCCTAACTGTTCAATTTTCCATGTCCTATACCCCCAAAGTGTTGGATTGGGTCATTGACTTTTCAGATAGAATTTAGTATATTGACAAATTTGATTAGAATTTGGTATTTTTCAGGGTGTAATTTAAACTGATTGGCCTATTTCGAATTGGTTTGTCTCTAGGCAACCCAGCTAATTGAGCTGTTCGACCAAATGTTACATTGTTACCTTTATTGAGAACACTTGGTGCAGTGTCAGGTAGTTCTGCTCACTTCTGACTTTGTAAGTGTCAGACCTACATCTTCATAACACCTGCTCCCTTAAGAAAAAAAAATCATAGTGAAAAGATGGCTTCATTTTTCTTTAATCTTTTCTTTAAACATACAGATAACTTTAAGTTCACCTTAACTTCTTCCCATATCCCTGTATAGATTTAACATTGAATACAAATCTCATCTAAACTTGTAGTTAAATCCACAATAATGCATCTGCAATTACATTCTTATGACCTGCAACATGTATGACTTTTAAATTAAAAGTCTGTAACATAAGACCCCAATGAAATCTGTGTACACAACCATCTCAGACACTGTTTGAGACGTACACATTGAAATGTTATAAGACTCATACCAAACTCAATAGTTCTCTTCCAATTGTGGACTATTTCTGGTGGATGTTGATCTTCTTTGAAAAGTAATGAACTGGCAGTTCAATTCCATCCTCATCTTCCTGTAGGAAGACAGTCCAACTCCTATGTCAATAGCATTGATGGTGACTTTAAAAGGTTTTGAAAAGTTTGGTGCAGCTAAAACTGATTTGGTGGTTAATAATGATTTCAAATGGTCGAATGCCTAGTGGCATGGGTCTATCCACTGAAACTTTGTTCTTCTTCAGCTAATTGGTTAACTGTGCCACTACACTGCTGAAATTTGAAACAAACCTTTGATAAAATCTGCTGAATCCTAAGAATCGAAGCACCTCTTTCTTAGAGGTTCGTTGTGGAAATTCCTAGACGACCTTAGTCTTTGTGTTCCGTGGGGTCAACCTCCCATGACTGATGTTGTGTCCCAAGAAAGTCACCTCTGCTTTCGCGAATTCTCTTTTATTTAAGTTTATCACTAGTTTTGCTTCTCATAGTTGTTCAAAGAGCTCTGCCAAATGTACCATGTGACCTTTCCAGGACTTAAAGATCCCCACATTGTCCAAATAAACTGCACAGTTTGTTAACCCAGCCACAACTTTGTTAGAGTCTCTGGAATGTGGTGAGTGCATTCTTCATTCCAAAGGACATCACTTAACTGATATAGACCATTTATGGTTACAAATGCAGAAATTTCTTTCACAGTCTCTGATAAAGGTACCTGCCAGTAACCGTGCATTAAGTCCAAGTTGGTGATGTAACTGGCTTGACAGACTTTCTCAATACAGTCCAATCTAGGAATTGGATACGAGTCAGATTTTGTAACAGCGTTGACCTTCTGATAATCCACACAGAATCGTAGAGTCCTGTCTGGTTTGGGAACTAAGACGATCAGCAACCTCCACTCACTCTGGCTTGGTTTGATGATGTCCTCATCAAGCATGGCCCCCACCTCCATCTGGACCTGTCTAGCTTTGAGACGATTAAGCCGATAGGGGTGTTGTTTTCAACAGAGCAATATTACCTACATCTGCTTCATGTATAATAGCACTAGTCCTCCCAATCTGATTCTTTCATATGTCCTTATACTGGAGTAACAAATCTTTCTACTGTGTTCTGAGCTCCTGTGACCTATCCCATCCTCAAGGACCTCTCTCTGGTATAATACAGTTTCAATATGTTCACATGACATACTCTATACCTTTTTCTATCTGGCATCTTTACTAGATCGTTCACCTCACTCATCCTTTTCTCAATTTGATAGGAACCACTAAATCTGGCTTTGAAAGGATCTCCTGTCACTGGTAACAGTACTAACATGTTATCCTCCAGAACAATATTAGTCTGAGTTTTTATCTGCCACCTGCTTCTCTACACTGCGACTCCTTTAGGTGCTGTTTAGCTAACTCACCTACTCTATGTAATCTCTCCCTTACCTCAGATACATAACCTAAGTGTGGGATCTCCAACTTTGGTCCTGTCAACTTTTCTTTAACTTCAAAGGGCCTTTCACTTCATGATCTAAAAGGGAGTTAACTGAGTAGATTCATTTGGGGCATCTTTAATGGCAAACATTGGGATACCTTCATCCCAATCATTCAGGTAGTCCTCACAGTATGTGTCAACATGGTCTTAAAGGTCTGATGTCACCTTTCTCAAGCTCCCTGTGATTCAGGCAGATATGCACTTTAAATCTAGTGCATATGCATAATCTATCCTTTAATTCTGTAAACAGAATAGCAGTAAAATTAGACCCTTGGTCTGACTGAATCTCTCTGGGGAGCCCATATTGTCCAAAAAAAGTTATTAACTCCTCTACTACCTTTTTGCCTTGATACGTGGCCAAAGCATTGCACTGTTACCTTATTGAGAACACTTGGTGCTGTGTCAGGTACTTCTGCTAGCTTCTAACTCTTAAAAGATACAGTACACTCACATCTTCATAACAGATATAGAATACAAAAGTAGGGATGCAGTGATGGAACTATATAAGACACTGGCAAGGCCACAACTGTGCGCATTTCTGGTCACCATGTTTCAGGAAGAACATAATTGCTCTGGAGGCAGTGCAAAGAAGATTTACTAGAAAAGTTGCCAGGGCTAGAGAATTGTTGGTATGAGGAGAGATCAGAGAAGTCAATGTTGCTTTCCTTGAAACGGAGAAGGAAAAGGGCCAACACAATTGAGGTATACAAAACTGAGGGGGTAGAGGTAGAGTACACAGAAGGAGCCAGTTTCCCTTGGCAGAGATCAAAAAGCAGGGGTCATGGATTCAGGTGAAGTGGCAGAAGGATTAGAGGGGATGTGAGGAAAAATTTTTTTTAAACTCACTCTTGGGACATGGGCGTTGCTTGCTGGCCAACATTTTATTGCCCATCCCTAATTATCCGTGAGAAGTTATTGGTGAGCTCTCACCTTGAACTGCTGCAGTCAACATGCTATAGGTTGATCCACAGTACCATTTAGGGAGGTAATTTCAGGATTTTGACCCAACAGTGAAGGAACAGCAATATATTTCCAAGTGAGCATGGTGACTGGCTTGGAAAGGAACTTGAAGGTGGTGTTCTCATTTTGCTATGCAGGTAACTGGGAAGTATTCCATCACTATCATGACATATGCCCTGTAGATGGACAGGCTTTGGGGAGTCAGGGAAAAGTGTTATCTGCCACTGTATTCCTAGCATCTGAACAACTCTTGTTGCCGGTTGAGTTTCTGTCAAATGGGAGTACCAAGGATGTTGGCAGTGAGGGATTCAGTTGTGGAACACCATCAAGTGTGCTTAGATGGTCTCTTATTAGAAGTGGTCATTGTCCTGCATTTGTGGGGTGCGAATTAGGAATTGGCTTCGGCTTGGTGGGCTGAAGTATTCCTGTTCTGTATTGTTCTTTGAATGTTACTTGCCAGTTGAGCCAAAACCTGGATATTGTCCATATCTTGTTGGATTGGAACATGGGCAGCTTCAGTATGAATTGCAATGTTGTGTAGTCATTGGCAAACATCTCCACTTCTGCCCTTGAGGGAAGGTCATTGAAGAGGCAGTTGAAGGTCGTTAGGCCTAGGGCACTACCCAGTCAAACTCCTGCAGAAATGTACTGGAGCTAAGATGACTGACTTCCAACAACCACAAACCTATTTCTGTATGCTGAGTATGACTCCAACCATTGGAGCCACAGAAAACATTCACCTGACGGTATAATCTGTTAAAATTCAGGAGACACTACTATCCCAGAGGTCACTATTTAAAGTAATAGTTAACAATTTTCTTCTTAAAGATGAGACAATATTAAAAACAATTATGTACAACTCCTTTCTCTTAAACTTATTCTTTACCTCCCACTTTACAATACTGGTCCAATTTTTAAAAATCCCGATTAAGATGTAAACACATTTCAAAAACCTGTCAGCTTTGTTGATCCTCCTTTGTAGATTTTCTGTGGGTTGGTTTTGATGGTTTGCTGCACAAACTTCTTATAGATAGGCAACTTGCAGAGAGCTCTTCAACTAGCAGTCTATATTTGTGGATGTCTTTGGCTATTTTCCTAACTCTTCAAAATGTCTGGTTTTTATATCCCAAAACATTGGATTGTTTTACTGGTTTTAAATTTTAACCAAATTTAATTGGATTTTGGTATCTTGGGGCATAATTTAAACTGATTGGTAGAATTTGAATTTGTTTTTGTTTCATGGCAACTCGTCTGTAGCTATTTGGTTCCCCATTTGTTACCTTCTTTGTTCAGGACAGTGCTTTGTCAGACCTTGCTAGTTTTTCAACTCCTAAATGGTGAATACACCTTTGCACCTTCATAATAGTTTACACTGATAAGTGTTGATTTAAGTTTTGCTCTGGCTCCTTTATACCCTAGTCAGTTGAATGTGGCCTTAATGCTAAAGGCAGTAACTCTCCTCAGGAATTCAGCTGTTTTGTTCATATTTGAACCTAAGCTTTCATGAGGTCAGGAACTGAGTCACCCTGGCAGAACCAAAACAGACAACACTGATCAGATGCTGCTTCATAGCTTTGTTGATGACACCTTCCATCACTTTTTTGATGATCGAGATTAGATTTATGCAGCTGGATTTGTTCTGCTTAGTGTACAGGATATACCTGGGTAATTTTCCATTTTTTTAACTGCACTGGAACAGCTTGGCTAGGGGAGTGGCAAGTTCTGGAGCACAAGTCCTCAGTACTGTCACTGGAATGTTCTCAGGGCCTATAGTTCTCGCAGTATCCGGTGCCACCAACCGTTTGAAATCACATAGAGTGAATCAAATTGGTTGAAGACTAGTATCTATAATGCTAGGAACCACTGGAGGAGGCAGAGATGGATCATTTTCTTGGCACTTCTGGCTGAAAGTTGAAAGCACCTTAAGTGCTGTGGTCAGTGTGTATTAAGTTGGGACGAGAAAGCGTATCTGGGTGTCTTTGGATTGACATGGACAAGATGGGCCGAATGCCCCCCCCACTATATCATTTCTATGGAGATTATTCATGCCTATACTAGGTTTTGAGACTTAATTTGTGCCAGTTCTTTACACTTACAGCCCTGTAAATGTTGCATTTTAACAATTTATGCAATTATCTTTGAAAGTTAGTGCTACATTTGCTTAACCAGCCTTTCCGATCAACCTGCTTATCTCAAATCCTTTCTGGTTGTTTTGCCATTTACAGTAAATCTGTCCTTGGGTTTCCAAACCTCATACCAGTGCAAGCTATTGCTACAGAATGCAGTTAAAAATTGTTGATCCAGTATGTATATGTTTGTCAGCCTGTGACCACTTCATAATGCAATAAAAGCTTTTGGTTCTAAGAAATCTCAGTAAACAGTTAAATTGGTAATATGGCATCCAATTAACAGGTACAAGGAGAATAAAAGAGCAACACTTTATTTTTCTATTGGCTACAATTTTCTAGGGAGCTGGATTTGGGCTCCTTTGCTAAACTGTATCTGTTATTACCAAGGAAGCACCTTGTACTATACAGTATAGCAGAAGGAAAATAGCAGACACACAGGCTTGCTGAGCAGGTTCCAAATTTAGATCCTAAACACCAAAAGATTCAGAATGCTAATACAAGTAGACAATCCTTTATCTGATATCCAAAGATTTTGTCCTCATTAACAAGGTTGTTTGGTGTGCAAACAATTAACCCAACTCCACACCCACTTGACCCACATCACTCAGATGTGACTTAGGGGCATGACCCAGCACTGGCAGGCATCAATTCAGTCTCAGGGCCCGTAGTACTCACAGGCCATCTGCTGTTTGGTATTATTCCAAAAACCAGCTGGTCCTGAGGGTTTTGGATAAAGAATTGTGTACCTGTACTGTAAGTTTTCACATTGGACATATATTTGGAAGTAATAACTATATTTTTCATATTAAATAATGGAATATGTTTCACTCCAAAGAAGAATGCATGTGTTCTACTTTGCATGTGCAGTAAAAGAAAGTTTTCTTTAAAAAAGGCTGCTTCTGAGACTTCTGTTCAGTCTAACCATCATGAACCTCAGACAAGGTTTTAGATTAGATTACTTACAGTGTGGAAACAGGCCCTTCGGCCCAACAAGTCCACACCGACCCGCCGAAGCGCAACCCACCCATACCCCTACATATACCCCTTACCTAACACTACGGGCAATTTAGCATGGCCAATTCACCTGACCCGCACATCTTTGGACTGTGGGAGGAAACCGGAGCACCCGGAGGAAACCCACGCAGACACGGGGAGAATGTGCAAACTCCACACAGTCAGTCGCCTGAGGCGGGAATTGAACCCAGGTCCCTGGTGCTGTGAGGCAGCAGTGCTAACCACTGTGCCACCGTGCCGCCCCTTGTCTTTAATTCTCATAGATCCCAATAAAATAACAGGCAAGAGAGTAGATTGCTGGTCCCTGGCAGATATATCTAATAAGTCGCTGGCTGTATGGGAAAGCCAGATGAGTACAGGATAACTAATGTGGTTCCCTTTATCAAGAAGGGCAGCCTGGATAGGCTAAGTAATTACTGACCAGTTAGTCTGATGTCAATGGTAGGGAAATTATTGGAAAAAGAGTTCTGAAGGAGAAGATTTATCAATAATTTGAAAGATAAGGATTGATCTGAAAGTCAACATGGATTTGTTAGAGGGAAATCCTCTTACAAACTGATATTTTTGAAAAGCTGACTCAATATATGAGGAGGGTAGTGCAGTTGAAGTGTTTTACATGGACTTCAGTAAAGCCTTGAAGGATCTACACCAAAAGGCTGGTCCAAAGATAAGAGCCTATGAGATCCAAGGCCAGTTGACAAACTGAATGCAAAATTAGCTTACAACTAAGAGACAAAGGGTACTGGTGATGGGTTGACTTTATCATTGGAAGCTGGTGGCCAGCAATGTACCACAGGAATCAGTTTTGAGACCCTTTATATGTACGTGACTTGGATGTAGAAGATTTAATTGATAAGTTTGCAAGTGACAAGAATTGGAGGTATTGATGATAGTGAGGAAGATGGTGTCAGGCTGTCGTCTGATATTGATCAGCTGGTAAATTGGGCAGAGTAAAGACAGATGGAATTCAATCCTGATAAGTGTGAGGTGATGCACTTTGGGAAGTCTGATGAAAGAAAGACATACAATGAATGGCAGCCCCCAAAGAAGAACTGATTCATTTGTGTACAAGTCCATAGATCTCTGAAGATGTCAGCACAAGGTAGTGAAAGATGCTTGCCTTCATTAGCTGGGGCATAGAATATAGGAGTACAGAAAGCTTATAAAACTTTATAAACATTGGTTTGGCTGCAGAGAGAATACTGTATGCAGTTCTGGTCACCATACTATCAGAACACGATTGCACTGGAGTGGGGGCAGAGAAGGTTTACCAACATGTTGCCTGCTCTGGAAGGTTTTAGGTATGAGGGGATTTTGAATAAACTTGGATTGTTTTCATTGAAGAGATGGAACCTGAGGTGCTACCTGAGAGGTCTACAAAATTGAGGGATATAGATAGGATGGATAGTCAGAAAGGTCAACTAAAGAAGGCACAGGTTCAAGGTAAGGTGAGAGGTGGAAAGTTTACAGGAGAAGAGCAGGGAAAATGTTTCACACAGAGGGTGTTGGTGCCTGGAATGCACTGTCAGTGGAGATGGTGGAAGCAGGCATGTTAGCAAAGTTTAAGGCATATCTTGGCAGACACATGAATGGGAAGCGAATAGAGGGATAGAAACTGCACAGGGGCAATAAATAGCAGGCCTAAATAAGGGGTAGAAATTGGCAACAGCATGGTGTATTTGTGTTGTATTGTTCTTTATTTTCCTTGCAGCAGAGGAGGCTGAGGGGTGGATATCTAATTGAGATATCCAAATTACAACAGGCACAAACAGTACATAGAACATAGAACGTAGAAGGATACAGCGCAGTACAGGCCCTTCGGCCCTCGATGTTGCGCCGACCGAATCCTACCTAACCTATACTAGCCCAATAACTTCCAAATGCCTATCCAATGCCCGCTTAAATGACCATAAAGAAGGAGAGTTCACCACTGATACGGGCAGGGCATTCCATGAACTCACAACCCGCTGTGTGAAGAATCTACCCCTAACATCTGTCCTATACCTACCACCCCTTAATTTAAAGCTATGTCCCTTAGTAACACCTGACTCCATTAGCGGTAAAAGGTTCTTAGTATCTACCCTATCTAAACCCCTAATCATCTTATACACTTCTATCAGATCTCCCCTAAACCTTCTCTTCTCCAATGAGAACAGCCCCAAGTGCCTCAGCCTTTCCTCATAAGATTTTCCTACCATTCCAGGCAACATCCTGGTAAACCTCCTCTGCACTCGTTCTAAAGCTTCCACATCCTTCCTATAGTATGGCGACCAAAACTGCACACAATACTCCAGATGAGGCCTCACCAGAGTCTTATACAACTGCAACATGACCTCAGGACTCCGGAACTCAATTCCTCTGCCAATAAAGCCCAGTACACCATATGCCTTCCTCACAGCACTATTTACCTGGGTGGCAACTTTCAGAGATCTGTGTACATGGACACCAAGATCCCTCTGCTCATCCACACTACCAAGTAGCCTACCATTAGCCCAGTAATCCATCATCTTGTTATTCCTACCAAAGTGAACGACTTCGCACTTAGCTACATTGAATTCCATTTGCCACATTTCCGCCCAGCTCTGCAACTTATCTATATCCCGCTGTAACCTACCACTTCCTTCCTCACTATCCACAACTCCACCGACTTTTGTGTCCTCCGCAAACTTGCTTACCCAGCTTTCAAGCCCTTCCTCTAGATCATTTATAAAGATAACAAAAAGCAATGGTCCCAAAACAGATCCTTGTGGTACACCGCTAGTAACTGCGCTCCAAGATGAACATAATCCATCAACTACTACCCTCTGTCTCCTTCCAGCCAGCCAATTCCTAATCCAAACCTCTAATGTATCCTCAATGCCATACCTCCGAAGTTTTAGCATTAGCCTACCATGGGGAACCTTATCGAACGCCTTACTAAAATCCATATACACAACATCTACTGCTTTACCCTCGTCCACTTCCTTAGTCACCTTCTCAAAGAACTCAATAAGGTTTGTGAGGCACGACCTGCCCTTCACAAAACCATGCTGGCTATCCCTGATCACGTTATTCCTACCCAGATGTTCATAAATCTTATCCCTTACCATTCTCTCTAAGACTTTGCCCACCACTGAAGTCAGACTCACTGGCCTATAGTTACTAGGGCTATCCCTACTCCCTTTCTTGAACAATGGGACCACATTCGCTATCCTCCAGTCCTCTGGTACTATTCCCGTTGACAATGACGACATAAAAATCCAGGCCAATGGCTCTGCTATCTCCTCCCTAGCTTCCCATAGGATCCTGGGGTAAATGCCATCAGGCCCAGGAGACTTATCTATATTCATCCTTTCCAATATTCCCAAAACCTCTTCCCTGCATATTTCCAGGGCATCCATTCTAATTATTTGTGATTCCATATTCACATCAGCAACAGTGTCCTGTTCCTGAGTGAATACTGATGAAAAGTACTGATTTAATGTCTCTCCAATCTCCTCCGCCTCCACACACAACTTCCCACTACTATCCTTGACTGGACCGATACCTACCCTAGTCATCCTTTTATTCTTGACATACCTATAGAAAGCCTTTGGGTTTTCCCTAATCCTACCAGCTAAAGACTTTTCATGTCCCCTTCTCGCTTCTCTTAGCTCCCTCTTTAGCTCCTTCCTGGCTACCTTATAACTCTCAATCGCCCCTACTGAACCTTCACGCCTCATCTTTACATATGCCGCCTTCTTCCCTTTCACAAGGGACTCCAATTCCTTACTAAACCACGGCTGCCTCACAAGGCCCTTTACACCATGCCTGACTGGTACATACCTATCAAGGACACGCAGTAGCTGCTCCTTGAACAATCCCCACATCTCATTAGTGTTCTTCTCTTGAAGCCTGTTTTTCCAATCCACACATCCTAAGTCATGCCTCACTGCATCATAATTTCCCTGCCCCCAGCTATAGCTCTTGCCCTGCAGCGCACGATTATCCCTCTCCATCACTAAAGTAAAAGTCACCGAGTTGTGGTCACTGTCCCCGAAGTGCTCACCTACCTCCAAGTCTAACACCTGGCCTGGTTCATTACCTAGAACCAAATCCAATATAGCCTCCCCTCTTGTTGGCCTGTCTACATATTGTGTCAGGAAACCCTCCTGCACACATTGTACAAACACCGACCCATCTAATGAACTCGAGCTATAGCTCTCCCAGTCAATATCTGGGAAGTTAAAGTCCCCCATAACAACCACCCTGCTACCTTCACTCTTTTCCTGAATCATCCTCGCAATATTATCCTCTACTTCTCTAGGACTATTAGGAGGCCTGTAGAAAACACCTAACAGGGTGACCTCACCTTTCCTATTTCTAACCTCAGCCCAAACTACCTCAGATGGCAAGTCCTCTTCCATCGTCCATTCCACTGCTGTGATACTATCTTTGACAAGTAATGCCACGCCTCCCCCTTTTTTACCCCCATGTCTGATCCTACTAAAACATTTGAACCCTGGAACGTGCAACAGCCATTCTTGTCCCTGTTCTACCCACGTCTCTGTAATGGCCACAACATCGAAGTCCCAGGTACCAACCCACGCTGCAAGTTCACCTACCTTATTCCTTATACTTCTGGCATTGAAGTATACACACTTCAATCCACCCTTCTGGTTACAGACACCCTCCTTAGAGATCGCTGCATTATTCCTAACCTCCCTACACTCAAGGTCCTGTACCCTAAAGCTACAGTCCTGGTTCCCATGCCCCCGCGGAGTTAGTTTAAACCCTCCCAAAGAGCACTAGCAAACCTCCCCCCAAGGATACTGGTGCCCCTCAGGTTCAGGTGTAGCCCATCCTTTTTATAGAGGTCCCACCTTCCCCAGAAAGGACCCCAGTTGTCCAGAAACCGGAATCCCTCCCTCCTGCACCATCCCTGTAGCCACGCATTTAACTGCTCTCTCTCCCTATTCCTCGACTCTCTTCACGTGGCACGGGTAACAAACCAGAGACTACAACTCTGTTTGTTCTAGCTCTGAGCTTCCAACCTAGCTCCCTGAAAGCCTGTCTGACATCCTCACCCTTCTTCCTACCTATATCGTTGGTGCCAACGTGGACCACGATCTGGGGCTGCTCCCCCTCCCCCTTAAGGACCCGGAAAACACGATCAGCGACATCACGTACCCTTGCACCTGGGAGGCAACATACCAAACGTGAGTCCCTGTCACCCCCACAAAACCGTCTGTCTGTACCCCTCACTATCGAGTCCCCAAGAACTATTGCTCTACCTTTCTCCACCCTACCCTTCTGAGCAACGGGGCCAGGCTCCGTGCCAGAGGCCTGAACCTCGTTGCTTGCCCCTGGTAAGTCATCCCCCCCACAAGTATCCAAAACGGTATACTTGTTCTTGAGGGGAATGACCGCAGGGGGTCCCTGCACTGGCTGCTTCCTCCCACTCCCCCTCACTGTCACCCATCTATCTTGAACTTTCGGAGTAACTACTTGCCTAAAGCTCCGATCTATGACCTCCTCTGCCTCCCGAATGATCCGCAGTTCATCCAACTCCAGCTCCAGTTCCCTAACACGGGTTTGGAGGAGCTGGAGATGGGTGCACTTCTTGCAAGTGTACTCAGCAGGGACGCTAATGGCTTCCCTCACCTCATACATGTTGCAAGAGGAACATTGCCCTCTCTGCACTGCCATCCCTCTAAAAGTAAGCTTTCCTTAAAAAAAAACAACAACAAAACCAACTAAATCTAAAGAAACAAACAAGGAAAATGCAGCACTTACCCGCTAGTCACAATTGGTCTTATTATTATGTTAGAGGAGGTGGAAGGGTGGGAGGCACTACTCGTGTAGTGCCTCGGGTGACTCGCCTACGCGTTTAAATAAGGGGAGAAAAAAAAACCTTACCCAAGTAACCTAGCGCGCCTTCCGGGTCTGCTACCGCTTTTTTTGAAAGAAAACTTTAAATTTTTAACTATTAAATAAACGACCAAACTTACCCACCAGCCGTCGCGAAGTCTTCCGAGAGACTCAGTAGATTCGGAGGATCTCTTCCTAGTGGCAGACAAGTTGTAAGAACAAAGAGCATAACTTTAAAGGTGAGCAACAAGTGGTTTGGAGGAGATCAGAATTAAAAAAAATCAACCAAAAGCTGGTAGATATATGGAACATGCTGCCTGAGAGGCTGGTGGAAACAGGTACTCAACATTTAAGCAGCATCTAGATGATTATTTAAAACGCCAAGGCATAGTAGGCTATGGATCAAGTGCAGTAAGTGGGATTAGTGTAGTTTGATGTTTGTTGGTCAGCATGGATATGGTGGACTGAAGAATTTCTATGCTGTAGCACTCTAAAATTTACTCCTGTACCCTGCAAGATCTTGAATACAGGGCTGTAATAGAGATGTACAGCACAGAAATAGACCCCTCGGTCCAACTTGTCCCTGCCAACCAGATATCCCAACCTAATCTAGTCCCACTTGAGAAAGTCTATAGCCTTAAAACTTGTCTTTAAACATTTAGACTAAAATGTAGTGAATTATGGAACACATTTACTGCACTAGAAAATAGCTAGGCAGGAAGGCTCAGAAAAAAGGGGAACTCAAGGATTGCAGAAGACAGGCATATCTGGGCTCACCAAGTGATAACAGGATGCTGTAAGGCAATGAAGAACATTTGCCTTAGCATTGATGAATCTGTGTAACAGGACATCAAGTGGTAACATTCACAGCCGTTCCATTGTGAAATTAATAAGTGTTTGAATCTGACCCTGAAACGAAATTCGGTACTATTAAAAGCTTTGTAATTAACGGTCAGATGCTGCCAATTATAATGGATTCTTATTTCCCCTTGCAAGCGGGGCAGACAAAAAAAATCTTTGCTGACTTGAGTCCAAAAGGACACTAGAGAGAGACCATTTTAGTCCTGAGGCTGTTGGAACCAATAGATAATTAACTCTTAGTGCTTATCTGCTATGGATTGAATTTAATCGTATTTTGGGACTTTATGATGATACTGAGTAGCCATTAAATACAAATTCTGTAAAAGGTAATATTGATGAAGCCTTAACTTACTTGCTGTTCTTGCAGACCACTGTACAGACTGCCCCATAGCCAATTCTAACTAATCAGATCTCATGTCTTATTTGATTTTGAATCCAATCCTGAAAAGAAAGAATGTCAATTCAAAGACTAATGAGTCAGTTTAAATGCAACCTTATGGTAACATCTCAGCCTCAGGTACAGAATTATTCAGTGCTTAAAAAGCAGGAGTCTGCTCCAAACTTAGAAATTATTCTAAGCCTAACATTGAAGAGATTTTAGCACAATGTGTCAGGAAGCCATTTTATGGTCAAAAGTTTGCTCTCCTGCTAAGAAGCCATTTTGTAAAATAACTGAATCAGACATGTGATCTGTGCAAGGTTATCTGATGAACTTTCTAATTAGCTCGGACTGGTACCTCTTTATGATAGAAGTTTATCTTGTGAGCAGGCGCCTAACTTGGCTGGGTATGTTTTTCTGACCTGATGAATGGCTTAGGGCCTGTAGGAGTGATTAGTCAATTAGGTTTTCTTCCTTACAAATTATTGTCTTTAATTGTTATCTGTCTAATTAAGAACATGCAATTTTTAAAAAAAAACTTTTGTATAAAGGAAGCCACTATCAGTTCATGAGAGTAGCCTGCTGAGGCACTTAAAAAGCTGGTACCCTACTCTAAGTTATTAGAACCTTGTTTAGCTTATAGGTATGGTGTTATGTTATACGCAATTAGTGAATAAAGGGAATGGCTAAAATTTAACTAAACTGTCTGTAAGGGGTTTTTATTCGAGACTCCCAAAGAGTACGATCTCTGGGACGAACAAGAGAGAGGCTTACAAGCCTGAGTTCGCAAGGGATTCTCTGGACTGTCTCAAATCTCCACTTTAATGCACTTGCCAGCACCTGGCCAATATCTTAAACCCTTCCTTTTCATATACCCATCAGATGCCTTTTAAATGCTGTAATTGTACTACCCTCCACCACTTCCTTTGATAGCTCATTACATATATGTACCACATCTGCATAAAAAAATTACCTCTTAGGTCTCTTTGATATCTTACCCCTCTCACCCTAAACCTATGCCCTGTAGTTCTGGACTCTTCCCACCCAAGAGAAAATATCTTACCTATTTACCCTGTCCACACCCTTCATGATTTTATAAACCTCTATAAGATCACCCCTCAGCTTTCAACGCTCTAGGAAAACACCTAGCCTATTCAGCTTCTCCCTGTAGCTCAAATCCTCCAGCCCAGGCAACATCCTTGTAAATCTTTCCTGAACCCTTTCAAGTTTCACAACATCCTTCCGATAGGAAGGGGACCAGAACTGCACGCAATAATCCAACAGTGGCCTAGCCAACACTGTCATTTTACATCAAAAAAATGCAGTAGCTGTTTACAAGTTGCTAATATTTCATTTTCAGGCAACTTCTACATGCAAGGGGAGATTCGGAAGAGGGAACTTCTGCAGAGCTGTGCTCTTCTGGGGATCCCTTCATCGTGTGTAACCATTCTGGACCACAGGTACATACCAATTATAATAATTCAGAGTATAATTTCCAAGCTGTTCTAATGTTTGTAGAAGTAATGGCCTACCAAATACGAGATGCTTAGTGTCCCTTCAATTAAGGTACAGTATTTGTGTTCTGAAGCTGGTTTCAAAATTAGACTTTTAATATTTTTCTCTATATAAATTGGCAGTTTTACAACCTCTGCTCTTTTGTGGATGTTGCTTTTTACTGAAGTTACAGCAGGAACTACTTTTTTCCTTCCACTTGGGGAATATGTACGTCACTGATGATTGTATTATTGCCCATCCTCATTTCTACTTGAGAATGTAGTGATAAGCTTATTTTGAATCACTGCTGTCTATGTGTTGTTAACGTTTTGGACCTCCCCCAGATGGTCTAATTTGTACAAATGCTTATGTTGAGTGGTGGAAGACCACACACCTTTGGAGGGCATCTTTTGCTTGCTTGATATGAAATGAGCATGAGCGCAACGCACAGTGCATAAATGCACAACGAGCATGACTCCCACGTCTTGATCAGGAGTAAAACCAAGGCTGTTTTTCCCCTTCTTCCTTGACATTAGGGTGATTGTGTTCAATGTCTCAACTGAGATTAATTTGCAGTTTAACAGATTAAGGGTTTTGACCTTTCAGGTTTGTATGACTCAGTTGCATAATGTCTTAATGAGCTGGTCCTACTCAGGACTTCAGCTCTAACATTAGACTTATTGTCTAACACTCCCTCAAGTTCAGGGTTGTTCTTATTTTACACTAGGAAAATTGGAATTCTCTCCTCAGGAGGGTTATTCCTAAAATTCACCACCCACTGAATGTGTTACTTCACTCCAACTCCATCTTAAATGTTGTACCCTTTATCCAGAGTCTGTCACCCAGTTCAAACTCAGGAAAACATCCACCCTGCCAGCTCCAAGAATTTTGTAATTTTCTTGGATATCACTTCTCATTCTTCATGAGAATGCAGTCCCCATCTGCTCAAAACAGTCCCACCGATTAAGGGTGATAAACCTCCATTGCACTCCTTGGCAAATATTCCCAAACAGATAAATAGACCAAACGTGTACATGTTACTCCAGGCTGCAGTTTTGGTGAGATTGCATAATTGCAGCAAGATGTCTGACTGTATTCAAATTCCCTTGCAATGAAAACAAATGCACTAAAATTTCTTGCTACACCTGCATACAAGCTATTAGTTCACTCATGAATAAAGGCACACAGGTCCCTTTGGAAGTCCAAACTGTTCAATCTCACTATTTAACAAACATTTTCAGTTTTTTCTACCAATGTGAATAAATAGAACTTATTCACATTATAATGCAGTTGCCATGTTCTAGCCCATTCATTTAGCCTATTCCGAAATGCCTTATTATATCCTCAACATATATTCCCAACTAGATTTGTCATCAGTTGAATTTGGAAATACATTTGATCCCTACATCCAATCTTGTAGACAGCTGTGGACCTTGCGTGGATCCTTGCAGCACCCCAATAGTAACAGCTTGTCATCCTGAGAATGATCTGATTTGTTCATATTCTCTACTAGGTCAGTTCTTAATCCATGCTTGTATTTTACCACCAACCCAATGTGCTCGAATGTTATTTTTTAACCTGTCAAAAGCCTTCTGAAAATCCAAATACTCCACATCTACTGTTTCTTCCTTTATCAATACTTGAAGTAACATCCCCCTTTCAAAATCCACATTGATTGTGCCTAATTTTACTGGTTTTTTTTCTAAATGTCCAGAAATCACATTTTTAAAGTATTAAATGTACTACCCTTTATCCAGAGAAAGTGTTTCTAGACTGATTAGATTACCTAGAGCAAGGAAACAGGCCATTTGGCCCAACAAGTCCACACCAACCCACCAAAGAGAAACCCACACAGCCCCATTCCCCTACCCTATATTTACCCCTGACTCATGCACCTAACTCTATGGGCAATTTAGCATGGCCAGTTCACCTGATCTGCACATCTTTGGATTGTGGGAGGAAACCAAACCACCTAGATGAAACCCACACAGACACAGAATGTGGAAACTCCACATACTTTATAATAGTATAATGGACCAGGCCAGACCCTAAACATTTCTAGAAGATAGCGCAGACCTTAACTTTTCTAAGTGTTTTAAGCAGGATATTCCAGGAGTGGTGCAGCTAGCCCAACCCCAGTTAGACTGGCAAGGGCATCTACTTCCATCAGATACACACTGTCCCTCTAAAACACATCCCACCAAGACCCACTCCCCTACCCTATTCCTGTAACCCTGCATTTCCCATGATTAATCCACCTAGCCTGCACATCTTTGGACTGTGGGAGGAAACCCACACAGACACAGGAAGAATGTGCAAACTTTACAGAATCGAACCCGATCCCTAGCACGATGGAAACAGCCACTGAGACACCAAGAGTGTGAGCAATTGCTTTAGTTAAAGTTAGGTGATACAAATTCATTCCCTATTTCTTATGTAACAGATGAGGACTGAACAACAGATTGACCAACAAAAGTGAATGGCTGAAGACAGGCAAGAAAGTTAAGTTCAAGGGTGATGTCCTGTGTATAAAGGTCTTCAGTATACAAAAGTCCAGTTTGACTAGAATCAGACAGTACAGAAGAAACCCTTTTACCCATCGAATATGTACTGCCAAAAACAGAGTAGTATGTACACTAGTCCCACTTTCCCATGATAGGCACATTGCCTTGAATGTTATGACATTCCAAGTATTCATCCAGATACATTTTTATAAAGGTTGTGAGATTTTCTGCTCCAAATACGCTCTCAAGCAGTGTAGTCCAGATCCCCTATATTCTCTGGATGAAAAAGATTTTCCTCAAATCCACTCTAAACCTTCTGACTTTCATTTTAAAATTATGCCCCCTTGTTATTGAGCATTTAACAAATGCTTTCTATCCATTCTATTCATGTCCCTCATAATCCATGCACCTCTGTCAGCACCACCTCAACTATCTCTTCTCCAAAGCAAACAATGTGAACTTATCCAGCTCTCTTCATTGCTGAAATGCTCCACTCCAGGCAACATCCTGATGAATCGCCTTTGCACCCCCTCAAGTGCAACCACATCTTTCCTATACTGCGGTGACCAGAACTGCACACAGTACTCCAGCTGTGGCCTGACCAAAATTCTGTACAGCTCCAATATAACTTCCCTTCCCTTATCATCCATGTCACAACTGATAAAAGCAAGCGTCCTGTGTGCCTTCTTAACTATCTGCAAACTTGTCATGCCACCTGCAAGGATCTATGATCAAGCATCCCGATATCCCTATGTTATTCTGAACTTCCTAGTGTCCTAGGTAAAAACAATGACTGCAGATGCTAGAAACCAGATTCTGGAGTCTTGCCATTCATTGAGTACTCCCTTGTTTTGTTCCTCCTTCCAAAGTTCATCACCTCACATTTATCAAGGTTAAATTCCACATGCCGTTCATCCGCCCAACTGACCAACACATTCCACCTCACTTAAAACCACCCAGCCAATCTTTGTGTCACCTGCGATCTTACTTGTCATGCCCCCATATTCTCATCTATATAATTTATGAATATCACAAACAGTAAGGGACTCGGTACTGATCTCAATGATGTGCCACCGCACACCTGGTTCCAGTCACACAGCTAGCCTTCTACCACCACCTTCTGTCTCTAATCATTAAACCAATTTTGAATTCAACTAGCAGGTTACCCTGAATCCCATGAGCTTTTACTTTTTCCGTTTTCCCATGTGGAACCTTGTCAAAGGCCTTGCTGAAGTGTGACTTTGGCTACAGAAGCTTCACTAAACTTCACCAATGAGATAATATAGCATAGATTTGACTTGCTCCATGCTTACAAAGAGTTTGCACATTTTGAGGGGGTTCGACAGCACGTTTGCAAAATAGGACATGAGACCAGTAATTCTCTGTTTGTTATATCAGGCGTGACAGTTGATTGCTGAGTATCATTGCTTCACGAACACCACTGATTGACCCTGCACATTTTACATTTCAGATGCATTAGGCTTGTAATAAGCAAGTAGTGTACATAAATTAACCGTCTCCACCCACCCTCAGTTACACACGTCAGCTGTATACTTTGGAATATAAAATGTTCAGAGAGTATGTTCATCAGTTTCTCGAGCAATCCACCCAAATTCATTGATGAAGGATGTATTCAAATTATCAAGGCTTGGTATTACCTGTGATTAACATGGGAACTATGAATTAGACATGTTTACTCTGCCAATGGGTGTAGATTTGAACAGCTGTGACAAGAGTTTTTGTCTGCAACCATGCCAGGAGCTGCTTGTTTATAAACATTCAATATATGTGCATCAAACAAAAATCATGGTAATTGTGCTTAGTAATAACTACTGACGACATTTTGAGGATCCACCCAGTTACCATCTGAACATGGACCCACACCATGAAGTAGCTGAAAATGTGTTGCTGGAAAAGCGCAGCAGGTCAGGCAGCATCCAAGGAGCAGGAGAATCGACATTTCGGGCATGAGTCCTTCTTCAGGAAAGTACCTAAAAGTACTTCTTCAGGAAAATACACCATGAAGTACACTGGACTCTGGCACCACTGACAACTTCAAAGTATCCACACTGTTGTGCATACTAACATTTCCATCCAATTATTTTTCTCAACTCATTAACCTTTCACACTACATGATAATATGCTGGAATTACCATGAATAACTCTGCTGATAATCATAGAAAACACAAGGCAGGAGTTTGGGAAATAGACAAAAACTGCTGGAAATCCTCAGTAGCTCAGACAGTAAAGGGAAAGAGCAAACGTTTAAAGTCTTAATTTATCATCATCTGTTCAACCTAACAAGGGAGTTAAACTGACCTTAATTTTTGCCAAATGCTTTGTGACAACTAGTTGTACCTCTTGAAAATATCATATCCTCTTCCTGGGAATATGAGGCTCTCTTTACTTTGCATTATGGCCTAAGTGTGTTATTAATGTGAAGTTTGAGGATAATGGACATGTCTAATGAAGGACAATTGGAGTTGTGGCGTATGAAATCCAATTTGTGATGTTGGAAAATTGTTAAAAACAAGGTTTTGGAAGTGCTGAAAACAACTTGAAGGAGAAGAGATTGATTCTAGTTTGCACTCAGTGGCTTTGTCAGGCCTCATCAGCAGTCATAAACTTGGAATGATGTTCTGCAGGATGGCATTGCTTTGCAAATAGAACTGTTGCAATGGTGTGAAATTGGTGGTCTGAAGTATGTCTGCCTTTTTTTCCATCACTTGCTATTTGCCTAAAATGTGTTTCTTCCATGTTATAACCTGTTTGGATTCTAATATCATCTTGTTCTATTGAAGGAGTTAATTTACAAACTCTCGTAAATAAACGTTGTAACTTTTCTTGCCATTGCCTCATCCTCAGACATACTTTTATTATCTCCATCGTAGAGTACTCCAATGGTTTTCTAAATATCTGGCCCATGTTACATAGTCTCATCTAAGCCTTTACTTCCTCTATTAATTCTCAATAAATTCCATTCACCTATCACTCTTCAGCTCACTAATTCCCAGATTAGCAATATGTTCATGTTTGCAAATGACACAGGACTAATAATTTGGAGCCCAAGATAGAGCTCTGGGGAAATGAATAAAAATTTCAACACAACTGGGAGAATTCAAATCCTATGATTAAATCTCAGTTAAATTGAATTGAACTGAATTGAATTGAATTTATTGTTACGTGTACCGAGGCACAGTGAAAAGCTTTGTCTTGCGAGCAATACAGGCAGATCACGTAGTTAAATAGCATAGATAAGTAAATAATAGGTAAACAGCGGCAAAAACAAAAACACAAGTACAGGCGAATGCTAAGGGTTTGTGACTCCATTCAGTATTCTAACAACAATAGGGTAGAAACTGTTTCGAAAGCGGCTGGTGCGTGTGTTCAGCCTTCTGTAGCTTCTAATATCAATAACTGTAACCATGACATCTATCATCGACTTGTTGTAAAAACATATCACTGTTTTAGGGAAAGGAATCTGCCATCCTTAACTGGTCTGGCCAACATGTAATTACAGATTAACAGCAATGTGATTAACTCTAAACTGCCTTCTGAAATGGCCTCGAACAAATCACTCGGTTCAATGGCGATGAATGTTGACCTTGGCACTGATGCCCATATACCATGAAAGAATATACCATGGGTGGCACAGTGGTTAGCACTGCTGCCTCACAGCACCAGGGACCTGGGTTCAATTCCCACCTTGGGCAACTGTCTGTGTGGATTTTGCACATTCCCCCCGTGTATGCGTGGGTTTCCTCCGGGTGCACTGGTTTCCTCCCACAGTCCAAAAATGTTCAGATTAGGTGAATTGGCCATGCTAAATTGCCTATAGTGTTAGGTGAAGGGGTAAATGTAGGGGAATGGGTCTGGGTGGATTGCTCTTCAGAGGGTCTGTGTAGACTTATTGGGCTAAAGGGCCTGTTTCCACACTAAGTATTCTAATCTTCTAATAAAGAAAAGAATTCTCATTCTTGTGTTCAGATCTTTCCATGGTCTCACCCACTTTCTATTTCTGCAGTCCAGAAACCTCTGTGATCTTGATGTTGCACAAATTCTGGCATCTTGTGTATCACCCTATGAATTACATGCCAGTCAGTCTCACATTGGTGGTGGGCAAATTATTGGAGAGGATTTTGAGAGACAGGATTTATGATTATTTGGAAAAGCATAGTTTGGTTAAGGATAGTCAGCATGGCTTTGTGAGGAGCAGGTCATGCCTCACAAGTCTTACTGAATTCTTTGAGGATGTGACAAAACATTTTGAAGGTAGAGCACTGGATGTGGTGTATATGGATTTTGATAAGGTTGAAAATGTATTGCTGGAAAAGCGCAGCAGGTCAGGCAGCATCCAGGGAGCAGGAGAATCGATGTTTCGGGCATGAGCCCTTCTTCAGGAATCCCCTTTGATCAGGTTCCCCATGGTAGGTTCATTCAGAACATAAAGAGGCATGGGATAAAGGAAAGTTTGGCTGTCTGGATACAGAATTGGCTGGACCATAGATTCAGAGGGTGGTAATAGTTGGAAAGTATTCAGCCTGAAGTTCGGTGACCAGTAGTGTTCCACAGGGATCTGTTCTGGGACCTCTGCTGTTTATGATTTTTGTAAGTGACTTGGATGAAGAAGTGGAAGGATTGATTAATATAAGTATGCCGACGACACGAAGGATGATGGAGGACTTTTGTAAGTTACAGTGGGACATTTTTAGGATGCAGAACTGGGCTGAGAAGTGGCAGATGGCGTTCAACCTTAAAGTGTGAAGTGATTCATTTTGGAAGGTCAAATTTGAATGCAGATTACGGGGCTAATGGCAGGATTTTTGGCAGTGTGGAGGAACAGAGGGATTAGATTAGATTACTTACAGTGTGGAAACAGGCCCTTCGGCCCAACAAGTCCACACCGACCCACCGAAGCGCAACCCACCCATACCCCTACCCCTTTACCTAACACTACGGGCAATTTAGCATGGCAAATTCACCTGGCCCGCACGTCTTTGGTCTGTGGGAGGAAACCGAAGCACCCGGAGGAAACCCACGCAGACACGGGGAGAACGTGCAAACTCCACACAGTCAGTCGCCTGAGTCGGGAATTGAACCCGGGTCTCAGGCGCTGTGAGGCAGTAGTGCTAACCACTGTGCCACCATGCCACCCACATCCATAGATCCCTCAAAGTTGCCACCCAAGTTGATAGGATTGTTAAGAAGGCATATGGTGTGTTCACTTTTCTTAGCAGGGGCACTGAATTTAAGAGTTGCGAGGTGATGCTGCTATTCTACGAAGCCCTGTTAGACTGCATTTGGAATATTGTGTTCAGTTCCAGTCGCCTCATTATAGGAAGGATGTGGAAGCTTTGGGGAGGATGCAGAGGAGATTCATCAGGATGCTGCCTAGACTGGAGGGCAAGTCTCATAAAGGTTGAAAGAACTAGTGGTTTTCTCATTGGAGCAAAGAAGAATGAGAGGTAACTTGCTAGAGATGTACAAGATGATGAGAGGCAGAGATAGACTAGACAGCTTTTTCTCCAGGTCAGAAATGGCTATCAAGAGGGAGCATAATTTTAAGGGTTAGGGAAGATGTCAGAGTTAGGTTCTTTGCACAGAGAATGGTGGGTGTGTGGAAAGTACTGCCAGCAGTGATAGTACATTAGGGACATTTAAACAATTCTTGGATAGGCACATGATTGATAGTAAAATGAAGGATATGTAAATTAGTTTGATCTTCGAGTAGGATAAAATGTGGGTACAACATTGAGGGCCGAAAGGCCTATGCTGTGCTGCACTGTTCTATTTTCATTGCCTTGTCAAATTATTGGGATCTGCGCCCTCAGTTTATGAGGCCCTAAAATCTGGAATTCTCTCACTTTCTGTCTCTCTCTCTCTCTCTCTCTCTCACTCACACACATACACACACAAACACAAACACACACAAACACACACAAACACACACCCCTTTTTCAACACAAGGCAAGGCTCTGACCTGTGTTAATTTTTTGTCTGAGTGTAACAGTTTGGATTTTTTTTTGCATTAAAGATGTTGTATAAAAGGCAAGTTACTGGTGAGAAAATGTTGTGTTTGGACATCTTCATAAGATCCAAAATTGCTTATGAGAATGGTCAATCTGCATTCCCTCTTTTTAATGGTGCTGTTTATTAGGACTGCAGCAATAACTGTTTTTATTTGACTGAGTTCAACCTCCTATATAAGATGAGAAAAATACCTTCACCAAAATGACAAATGATCAGTTGTACTGACTGGTCAGCTTTGGCTCAGTCAAGCTCAAATTTAACCTAACTTGAGAGCTACGTGTGCTTCCAACAAGGTCAGTGTTGGAAGCAAGAACAAGATCAGGATAAAATTAAAGTCTGACATTTTGTCTGATAAAGTTCACCCATTGTTCCTACTAGAAAGTGCAGGTATGACAATGCCATTAGGCTACTTTAGGTGGAGCACCATATTGAAATAATCCGACATTCACATTCCAAAATTTTGGATGCAAGTTTAATTCCTTTTAAGATCTTATAGCAACGGGTGCTGTCTAAAGTTTTATGTTTGTTAGACGAGACAATAATTGCCTCCTTGCATAATGAAATCCTCAGCTACATTGAGTTTCCCTGTTAAATTTCAGAACTCACCATGCTCTGAATCTACCTACCTTGGTGTAGCTTGGTTGTTGGCTTGAAATGCAGCTCTGTGCTGGATTGCCTGTCTGCAGAGTAGTGTTCAGAAGCACACTCAGCAATGCAATCAACTCCTCCCAATGTGACCCTTTCTCTTCAGGAGGTTTAGAGAGATTGCTAACCAACATCCTCACCCTGACATTTCATGTCAACTCTCCATTTTCTGATGTGAGTTTTGGTTTGTAACCGTAATAAATTTCTCAGTCAAAATTATCCTCCCCCATGTGTAGGTTAGAGTTCAGCAGCTACAGGTTATTAAAATTAGCATAAGAAGACAGCCTGTTCTGGGGTTGATCCAGGTCACTGGTGCCGTTGCTATGGTGCAGCAGTTGCTAAAGATTCCAGTTTTCTGAACAGTTTCTTTTGCTGGCATTGTTTCAACACTGCAGCTTGGAATACTTAACCCTTTGTGGGCTGAAGATTTTTTAAACTGTGGGCTCAGTTATTTATGGACCCTGTCTTTCTCCATATCTGTTTCCGATGGTTAGTTTACACAGCTTGAATACAGTAGGAATTACATGTGAGATTAGCATACGAACATGTTGGCAGTGGTATTGGGATGTGGTTCTTGACACAGGATGAAAGAAGGGCTGGTTGAGCTGAATTATCTGTTTCTGTAACTGTTTCTTGGTTTAAGGTTTAATCAAAACATTAGCACCTTCAACATTGCAGTGCTTCCCTCAGCACTGCATTGGAATACAAGTGTCAGTTGGAAAACATTTAGGGGATGATGATCATTGTTCTTAAGTTCCAGGCTGTCCATAGAAAGAGTAAGAATAATTAACAGGAAAGTCACCTTCAATGGTATAGGAATGGATCTCGGCCAAATCAATTAAAATCAAGCGGTAACAGAAAAAATGGTAGCTAAACAATGGGCTACCTTCAAAGAGAGAGTTTATAGTTAGAATGTATTTCTTTAACAGGGAAAGATAATGCAAGCTGATCTAGAACTCCCTGGTTGACCAAAGAGATAAGAATTTAGGTAAAGTAGAAAAAGTGAGCTTGACAGATTGCAGGTGGAAAATAATTTCAAGCAGAATATAGAAAGTTCAGAGAGAGAAAAAGCAAATAAACAAAGAGGAAGCATGAAGCGCTTAACAGCTCATGTAAAAGGTAATTCCAGAGTCTTGTATTGACATATACTTGCAGAAGGATTGAGAACAAGAGCTACAATGGTTAGCACTGCTGCCTCACAGCACCAGGGACCCAGGATCGACTCCAGCCTTGGGTGACTGTCTGTGTGGAGTTTGCACATTCTCCCCGTGTCTGCATAGGTTTCCTTTGGGTGCTCCAGTTTCCTCCCAAAATCCAAAGATGTGCAGGTTAGGTGAATTGGCCATGCTAAATTGCCCATAGTATTTGATGCATTCGTCAGACGGAAATGGGTCTGGCTAGGTTACTCTTCCAAGGTCAGTGTGGACTTGTTGGGCTGACGGGCCTGTTTCCACACTGAAGGAAATCTAATTTAATCTTAAAAAAAACAAAAATCACAGAAGAAAAACTTCTTCACTCAACGAGTATGTTACTAAGTTTGCAGATGACATCAAATAGGTGGTGTAGTGGACAGTGAATAAAGTTATCTCAGAATACAATTTGATCATATGGCTAACAGGCTGAGGAGTGGTAGATGCATTTTAATTTAGATAAATGTAAGATGTTGCATTTTGGTAAGACAAACCAGGATAGAACTTATACACTTAATGGTCGTGCCCTGGGGAGTGCTGCCAGACAAAGAGAGACAGAGGAGTGCAGGTGCATAGGTCCTTCAGAGTGGAGTTGCAGGTAGACAGGATGGTAGAGAAGACATTTGGCACGTTTTCCTACATTGATCAGAAGATTGAGTATCGAAGTTGGGACATAATATTGTGGCTGTACAGGATATCGGTAAGCCACTTTTAGAGTACTGTATACAATTCTGATTGCCTTCTATGGGAAGGATGTTATTAAACTTGAGAGAGTACAGAAAAGATTTGCAAGGATGTTGTGGGGACTGGAGAGTTTGAGTTGTAGGGAGAGGCTGAATTGGCTGGTTTTTTTTCCATGGAGCTACGGAGGCTGAGAAGTGATTTTATAAAGGTTTATAAAATCATTAACTTACAGCAATAGGCCCAGCACTGACTCCTGAGGCATACCACTAGTCACAGGCCTCCAGTCCACCAAGCATCCTTCAACTACTCCTTCTGATTCCTACTATCAAGCTAATTGTGATCCAATTTGCCAGCTCTCCCTGGATTCCATGCAACCTAACTTTCCAGAGCAGCCAGCTACGTGGAACCTTATCAAAGGCTTTAATGTATAGAGACTACGTCAACTGCCCTGCCCTCATCAGCCTTCTTGGTCACTTAATCAAACAACTCTAACAAATTTGTGAGGCATGATCTCCCACGCAGAAAGGCATGGTGTTACTTCTAATCAAACCGTATCTTTCCAATTCATGTATATCTTATCCCTCAGAATCTTCTCAAATAACTTTCCTACCACAGATGTTAGGTTTGCTGGTCCATAGTTCCCAGGTTTTCCTTTGCAGCCTTTCTCAAATAAGAACACAACATTCACTATCCTCCAGTCTTTCTGGACTTCATCCATGGCTAATGATGGTGCTAGTATATCAGCCAGGGCCTCCACAATTTCTTCTTTAGCCTCTTGCAGTGTTCTTGGATATATCTGGTCAGGACAAGGAGATTTATCCATCTTCATACATTCTAATATGACCAACACCACCTCTACTGTGATTATGGATTGTCCCCACAATATTACCATTAACTTACCCAAATTCCCAAGTTTTCATGTCTTTCTCCATATTAAACATAGAGAAGAACTATTCATTGAGGACCACGCCCATCTCCTGTGGTTCTACACATACATTGGTCCTTGAGGGGTCCTATTGTCTCTCTCTAGCTATTCTTTTTCCTTTAATATACTTAAAGAATCCCTTTGGATTCACCATAATCTTCTCAGGCAAGGCTATCTCATGCCCAATTTTCACCCTGCTGATTTCCTTCAGTAAACTCCTCTATTCCATATATACCTACAAGGATTCCCTTGATCCCAGCTGCCTGTATCTGAACCATGCCTCCTCTTTTTTTCTGGTCAAAGCCTCAATATCTTTTGTCATCCAGGGTTCCCTATTCTTGCCAACTTCGTCCTTCACCCTCACAGGAACATAGAGACCTTGAACTCTAGCTATCACACTTTTAAAGGACTCCCACTTGCTGGAAGTGCCTTTGCCTGCAATCAACTTCTGCAATTTCATCAAAATTCGCCTTGCCCCAATTTAGAACTTGAACCTGTGGACCAGTTCTCTCCCTTTCCATAACTATTTTCAATTTAATAGAATTATGGTCACTGGTCCCAAAGTGCTCCACCTATGTCACCTCAGTCACCTGTCCTGCCTTATTCCCCAAGAATAGAATAAGTTTTGCCCTTTCCTGTGTAGTACCCTTTATATACTGCTTGAGGAAACATTCCTGAACGCGGTGAACAAATTCCATCCCATCTAAGCCATTAACACTATGGCAGTCCCAGTCTATGTTAGGAAAATTAATATCCCCTCCTTTGACAATCCTATTGCTCCTGCATGTCTCCCTAGTCCCCCTGCATATTTGTTTCTCTAATTTATGTTTAAGGTGAAAGGAGCAAAATTTTAAACGACGCAAAGTTACTTTTTCATGTGAATGTATGGAACAATCTGCCAGGGGAAGTGGTGGAGGCAGGTACAATTATAACATTTAGAAGGCCATTAAGGAGGGTTTATGAATACGAAAAGTTAAATGACTTTGAGCCAAATGTTGGTCAATGGGACTAGGTCAGATTGGAAAGTATGATCAAGACCAGACAAGTTGGACTGAAAGGTCTGTTTCCATGCTGTATGGGTAGTGTCTGAAATACATTGCCTGAGAGTACTTGAAGGGAATTATTTGAAAAGGAACAATGTGCAGGGTTATAGGGAGGTGGCAGGTGAATGGCACTGTGAAATGCTCTTTAAAAGAGTTGATATAGATGCAGTAGACTCAATGGCCTTCTACACTGTAATGATTTTGTGATCCTGAATGCTCAAACCCTTGACCTCTTGTGCTGGACTGTTCCAGAAGTGGGGACATCTGTTCTACATCCACCTTATCAATTCCATTTAGCATTATATATCTCAATCAGATTTCCCCCCCCCCCCCCCCCCCCCCCCGCATTCTTCTGAATTCCAGTGAGTACGAGCCTGTGGTATTCAACTGATCTTAATACAACAGCCCTTGCATCCATGGAATCAATCTGGTGAACCTCCTCTGAACAGCCTCCGGTGCCACCACAACCTTCCTCCAGTAAGACCACCAAAACTGGACACATTACTCTAACTGTGGTCTCACTAACATCTTAAATAATTGTAACAACATTACTATTCTAAAAAATACCAAGATTCCATTAGCTTTTCAGTTTTTCAAATAAACTGTGGGGGAAAAATACTTGAACATATGATCACTCGCTCTTATGTTCAAATCTGTGGATCACAAACTCCTGTAAAATGGGAGTAGGTACAATCATGAGATTGTTACTTTTCAGTTTGTCCATTAAGAGGCATATGACAGCAGCTGCATAGATTAACACCATCAAACTTTACAGTTTAGCAGACAATCATCTGCGTTATTGGTTTGTGCAGACTGTTTGGTGTAACAATCTCAACCTAATCCCTATTACACCTGGCTCTTGCCCCATTACTCTTTACTTTATCAATCTTAAACTAATCCTGCTTCCTTGCACTCAACTGATTGCCTTTTGCTGTGTCCAATCCTCAATTTTTTTTCCCCACAGCCCGACACCAATCCTACATCAATCCCACTGCCTACCCTCTTCCCCAAACATGCATTAATTGCAAATGAATTCCCCTTTCATAGCCTTCTATTAACCTCCATACTAAACCCACTTTCCTGTTGTCTCCTCATATTCCTGTCTCAGTTCTAAGAATGCTTTCTTCCCTTAGCCCTATAACAATCCCAAACATTCCTGCAAACCTCTCTCCATAGGTCTATATCAATCCTAAACTAAACACACTGCCCCACTCTTTCCCTGTTACCCTTGCACAAACTCCCAGAATAATTCCATTGCCCTGCTCTCTCTTCATAGCCTGATGTTTAGGAAGGAAATCCGTATTAGAAAGAAAATGATGCTGAAGAAATTAATAGGATTAAAGACTGACAAATCACCAGGTCCTGATAATCTACATCCAGAGATCTGAAGGAAATGCCCCTGGAAATATTTGATGCATTCATGGCCATCTTCCAAAATTATCCAGATTCAGAGACAGTTCCTATAGATTGGTGGATGGCAAATGTTACCCCACAATTTAAAAAGAAGAGAAAAAAAAGAGAATTACAGTCCAATTATAGCCTAACATCAGTAGTGAGGACAATGCTGGAGTCTTTTGTGAAAGATGGGATAATAGAACATTTGGAAAACATTAAATTGATTGGACAAAGCCAGTACAGGTTTATGAAAGGCAAATCACGCTTAACAAATCTACTGGAGATTTTTGAGGATGTAACTAAAAGAATAGATGAGGGAGAACCAGTGGAGGTGGTATACTTAAATCTTCAAAAGTCTTTTAATACGGTTTCTCATAAGAGATGAGTGGGCAAAGTTAAGGCACATGAGATACTGGTTTGTAGCGGGTAATATTTTAGCCTGGATCGAGAACTGGTTGGACTGACAGGAAACAATGTTGGAATAAAATGGCAGGCAGTGACCAATGGGGTACCACAAGGATCAGTGCTTGGGCCCGAGCTATTCACAATATAGATAAACGACCTGGATGAAGGAATATTTCCATGTTTGCTGATGACACAAAACTGGGCAGGGTTGTGAGGAGGATTCATGGTGCTTTAGATAAGTTGACCAAGTGGTAGATGGAATAGACCATGCCTAAATATGAAGTTATAAACAGCAAGGAAGAGTATTATTTAAAAGTTGATATTTTTTGGAAGTTTGGATGTATAAAAAGATTTGCTTGTCCTCATACATCAATCAATTAAAGTATACATGTTGTTTTCATTCATAGTCATAGAGATGTACAGCATGGAAACAGATCCTTCGGTCCAATCCATCCATGCTGACCAGATATCCAACCCAACCTAGTCCCACCTGCCAACACCTGGCCTATATCCCTCCAAACCCTTCCTATTCATATACCATCCAAATGCCTTTTAAATGTTGCAATTGTATCAGCCTCCACCACTTCCTCTGGCAGCTCATTCCATATGCGTACCACCCTCTATGTGAAAACATTGCCTGTCAGGTCTCTTTTAAATCTTTCCCCTCTTACACTAAACCTATGCCCTCTAGTTCTGGACTCCCCCAACCCAGGGAAAAGACTTTGTCTATTTGCTCCTCATAATTTTGTAAACATCTAGGCAAAACAGCCCCAGCCTGTTCAGCCTCTCCCTATAGCTCAAATCATCCAACCCTGGCAACATCCTTGTAAATTTTTTTTGAACCCTTTCAAGTTTCACAACATCTTTCCGATAGGAAGGAGACCAGAATTGCATGCGACATTCCAACAGTGGCCTAACCAACGTCCTGTACAGCCGCAACATGACCTCCCAACTCCTGTATTCAGTACTCTGACCAATAAACGAAAGCATAGCAAACGCCTTCTTCACTATCCTATCTACCTGCGACTCCACTTTCAAGGAGCTATGAACCTGCACTCCAAGGTCTCTTTGTTTAGCAACACTCCCTATGACCTTACCATTAAGTGTATACATCCTGCTAAGATTTTCTTTCCCAAAGTGCAGCACCTTGCATTTATCTGAATTAAACTCCATCTGTCACTTCTCAGCCTATTGGTCCATCTGATCAAGATCCTGTTGTAATCTGAGGTAACCTTGTTTGCTGTCCACTACACCTCCAATTTTAGTGTCATCTGCAAACTTACTAACTGTACCTCTTGTGCTCGCATCCAAATCGTTTATGTAAATGACAAAAAGTAGAGGACCCAGCACCGATCCTTGTGGCACTCCACTGGTCACAGGCCTCTAGTCTGAAAAACAACCCTCCACCACCACCCTCTGTCTTCTACCTTTGAGCCAGTTCTATATCCTAATGGCTAGTTCTCCCTGTATTCCATGACATCCAACCTTGCTAATCAGTCTCCTATGGGGAACCTTGTCGAAAAGTGAATTTTGCCCGTAAGTAATTCAATCCAGGCGCCCATCTCACCACCAGCACTCCCAATCCTTACACCTGACCAGGAGGTCTTGTGAAGTCAAGTGACATCCACCTTTCCTATGAATCGCCTCCTCTCTCAATCGAAATTGCTGCTACAATCTCACCTATGAGATAGAGCTAGGATTTGGTGCACAGGAATTCTAGAACAGAAGGCGCCAAGTCACAAAGCAACTCTCTCCTCACTCACTCTGAGATGTGGAATGAAATGAAAGCTGCAGCCTTTGTGACCATGTATTTTGTGTTTTATTCTGCCTCCCCCTCCAACATCCCACACCTCCCCCTTCTAATTGTTTGCTTTCAGATTCCCAGGAACTGCCAACTGGGAACCTCGACACAACCATGAGGAAAGAAGTTCAAACTTGGGTCACTGGTGAGAAGACATTGTAACTTGATCTTGCAAGTGAGCTGCTGGGAAAATGGGTACCCTTGTGTGCCAGCAGCATGGATGGTGAGTTCTGCTTCAGGAATACAGATGAGGACATTATGGGAGGCCTACAAAAGAAGATGGATGGAAATGCACACAAGATGCTAGATGGACTATCAGGCCATGTCAGCTTATCAAAGAACATGGAGAAAGTGAGGACTGCAGATGCTGGAGATCAGAGCTGAAAATGTGTTGCTGGAAAAGT
This sequence comes from Hemiscyllium ocellatum, assembly GCF_020745735.1. Classification (NCBI taxonomy): domain Eukaryota; kingdom Metazoa; phylum Chordata; class Chondrichthyes; order Orectolobiformes; family Hemiscylliidae; genus Hemiscyllium; species Hemiscyllium ocellatum. Next base: position 860,000 of record NC_083431.1, on the reverse strand, counting down.
GCAGCAGGTCTGTCAGCATCCGAGGAGCAGGAGAATAGACATTTCGGGCATGAGCCTTTCTTCAGGAATCCTGAAGAAGGAATCATGCCTGAAACGTTGATTCGTCTGCTCCTTGGATGCTGCCTGACCTATCAAAGAACATGGACAAGCTCAGTCCCAATGTGGCAGAGGACACTGCACAGAGCTTGGATCCATTTCCATTATGGCTGTGGGAGCCAGTTCCTTGACTGCAGCAGCTGACAAGATTTTGATATAGTATGTTGTGCTCACTGTCTCAGCCTCTGCTGCAGCACAGGCAGAAGCCAAGAAACACCTCAATACTGCAATGCAAGTTCAGCCTGAGATTATGCTTGGTGCCAAGCAGGCTCAGACTGCTGCTAACATGACTGTGGATCCCAGTAGTCAAAGGGGTTTATTGGCTCTTGCAGCAGTCCAGCAGCTTGTCCTCCAACAGATCACTAGGAATATTGGGGTACAGCCTGGGGGAGTGACAGAGGTACCATGGAGCATAAATCTGCTGTCCTCTCTCAGGACAAGAGTGTTTGTGCTCTCACTGTGGCTACTCCACCAATTCCTTTGCAGTTGTCCCTTACCTAGTCAGTCCAGACAGCTGCTGTCTGTTGTGAGATGGTGCACTCTGAAGCCAGGCTCAGAGTTTCCCAGGAAATCCTACAAAAACCACCGACCGTCTCCCCCGTTGGAAGTCAAGTGCCTTCCACTAAACATATTGCAACCATCATGTCATAGAGTCTACAGCATGGAAGCAGGACCTTCGACCCGACATGCACATGCCACCCAGTGTTCACAATTGAAGTAGTCCCACTTAGTCTTAGACTTTTCTACCATGGGGAAAAGCGTTGAACTATCTACCTTACCTATGCCCCTCATGATTTTATAGACCTCAATCTCCTATGATCTAGGGACAAAAGGTCCCAGCCTCTCCAACCTCACCTGAAATCTTAAACTTTCCAGTCCAGGTAGCATCCTACTAAAACTTTTCTTCACTCTTTCTAGTTTAATAATATCCTTCCTATAGTAGGGTGGCCAGAACTGCACACACTACTCCAAATGTGGCCTTACCAACATCTTATACAGCTGCAACAAGATATCCCAACTCCTATACTTAACGCTGTGACCAATGAAAGCAAGCAGTTAGCACTACTGCCTCATAACGCCAAAGACCCGGTTTCAGTTCCACCTTTGGGCGATCTTCCTTGTGGAGTTTGTATGTTCTATATGTGTATGTGTGGGTTTTCTCCCAGTGCTCCAGTTTCCTCCCACAGTCCAAAGGTGTAGGTTAGGTAGATTGGCTGTGTTAAATTGCCAACAGTGTCCAGGGATGTGCGGGTTAGGTGGATTAGTCTGGGCAAGTTCAGGGTTCCAGGGATGGAGTGGGCTGGGTAGGCTGCACTTCAGAGGATCGGTGTGGACTCGATGGGCCAAATGGCCTACTTCTGCACTGCAGGGATTCTATGATTCTAAGCATGCCGAAAGCCTTCTTCAGTACTCTATCTACCTGTGACTTCACCTTCAAGGACCTATGATTTCTGTTGTCTAATGCTTTTCAAGGGCCCTACCATTGACTGTGTAAGTCCTGCCCTGGTTTGACCCACAAAAATGCAACACTTATCTAAGTTAAACTCCATCTGTCACTCATCAGCCTACTGGCCCAATTGATGAAGATTTCATTGTACTCCCAGATAACCATCTTGACTGTCCACTATACCACCAATCTTGGTGTATTCTGCAAGCTTACTAATCATGCCTCCTAAATACTTGTCCAAATCATTTATATAAATGACAAATAACAGTGGGTACAGCACCAATCCCCATGGCACACTGCTGGTCACAGGCCTCCAGTTTAAAAAAATAGCTCTCTACCACCACCCTCTTGTCTTCTATTGTCAAGCCAATTTTGCATCCAATTAGCAAGCTTTCCCTGGATCCTGTGAGATTCAATCTTACTACCAGGCAGTACCTTGTCAACCATTGGGATAAAGCTGTATAGGAACACCAGGACAGGCACTCGGACAGTTGATCAGTTTACATTTGGCTGTGTTACTGAATTAAGATTCCGTGATGCAGATATTTGTTGCGTGGACCTGTGTGGTCCAAATTGAATTCACCAATGAAGTCATGATTAAACTCATCAAATTGAATTCACAGCTATCTCCCTGCCTGTGTAAAACCAGGATAGCAGTTCATCACTTGATCCCAGCACACACAAGTCCAGGGAGCACCTTATCCTGTTGCCATGTGTGGTGTGCTGGAAATAGATAGCATCACAATGCACAACTCCAGGATGGCACAAGGCTCAATGTAGTCTCATCATAAGCAACAAAGATGAGATTTCCCTTCCTGTTTACTTTTTCAAAATTATCCATAGAAATGATCTGCTTCTATTAAATGTTACGACACGGAGGTGAACCTTTTCTGTTAATTAAACCAAACACTCAGAAAAGCTTGCCTCGTCTCATAACTGTTAAAATATGAACTGTTAAAAGAACTCCCAAATTCCACTGTTTAAAGAAAGTAACATAAATTTATTTTCGAACTCTAAAAGTGAACATTAAACAAAACTATTAACAAATCTAAACCCCCCTTTCTCTTAACTGGTTACTATCTGCATACAACTCTATAACAATATGCTGTTCCAATAAAATATTTATGAAAATTACATCAACTTAATTTCAAAACCACACCGTCTCTGTCTTCTTCTGTGTCTTCACTCTTTCAGCTACTGATCTCCCTGGGTTGTCGTCCTTCTTTTTACTGAGAATATATTTTACATGAAAAGGTACCTTTGACACAGAGTGTTTTCTAATTTCTTTGAGAGTGGCAATTAACTCTCCATGAGTCTCTCTCTCTATGGCAGTTGCTCTCTGACCAGTTTTCAAAATATCTGCTTCCTTAAAACTCCCAACATCGATCGTCTCATTGGTTTGATGTTGGCAAAATAATAAGTTCCACCTCAACTGGTTTCTAGTATCCTGGGCATAATTTAAGCTGGTTAGATTCAAATTGTTGTCAAAACAGCAACCAAAACTCAGGTAGCTTTTTAACAGCCAAATGGTATATATTTTCAATATTCTAGTACACTCTGGGATTGCCATCTAGTCATATGCTTGTAACATCTCGGTTCAAAACAGCATTCTCTCTCTCTCATAAAGGTGCAGTACATGTCTTCAACTTCATAGCATGTCTGTTGCAGTAAAATTGTTTGCGTGCTCCTTACTCAGGAGGTAATTAATGTTATCAACAGACAGACAACATAACATTTTTCTTATTCCAACATTTTTAATCACTGCATTATGAAAACACTTAACAAGAGAAATTGACAATAACCTTAGATTCAGAAATACCCCACTGACCTACTTTGATCACATCATCCTTGATATCTGGAAATACCGAAGTTTTACTGTCCATTGGAAAATCCATGTTCACCAGGACTTTACGCAGATCAGGCTCCAGGCTAGAAATTAAATGGACAGTAAACAGTGGAGTGGATAAGAAACACAGGAATTCACACACTAGCATGGACATTAACTTATTTATTACACTTCAGTCTATATCATGAAACAAAAAAAAAATTGCTGGTAAAACTCAGTGGGTCTGGCTGCTGTGGGGAGAAAGCAGAGTTAACGTTCCAAGTCTGGTGACACTTCATCAGAAATCATCAGACTTTCTCATGATGTAATCAGTATGTATGCTGAGATATAAATTATTTACATTTGTTTAACAAAACTGTACCCTGAGCTGTCCGACAATAAAAATTCCTATTTTAAACTGAGAACTAAATTGCTCAGAGTTTGAATATATTCTCCCACAACACTGGATGTACCTATTTGAGAAGAAATAGTACTTGACCTTCTCTTGAGAAATAAGGCAGGGCAAGTTATGGAGGTGTCAATGGGGAGCACACTGGGCAAGTGATCACACTTCTGTTGTTTTAAAATGGAAATGGTAAAAGGTAGATTCGATCAAAAAGTTTAAAGTTCTAAATTGGAATGCAGCCAATTTTGACAGTTTTAGACAGGAATTTTCGAAAGTCGTTTGGGTGAGGCTATTCTCAAATAAAGGGATGGTTGAAAGTGGGAGCCCTTTAAAAATGAGATAACCAGACTTCAGAGATAGTATGTTCCTGGTATTGTGAAAGGCAAGGCTGGTAGGTGTAGGGAATGTTGGAATATTAGAGAATTTGTGTTTCTAGTCAATAAAAAGGAAATATATATCAGATAGCTTGGAATGAGTGAACCTCTAGGTGAGTAGTAGGAATATACTAAAGAGAGAAATCAGGAAGACGGAAAGGGGATTTGAGATAGCTTTGGCAAAGAGTTTAGGAGAATCCAAAAAGATTTAGTAGTACATTAAGAATAACTAGGGAGAGAATGCAGACCATAACAGATTAACTTGGCTGTCTATGTGTGGAATCACAGGAGATGGGTGAGATACTAAACAAACATTTCACATCAGTATTTACTGTGGGGAAGAACATGGAAGCTAGGGCACTTGTGGAAATAAATAGTGATGCCTTGAAAAGAGTTCATATTACAGAACAGCATGTGCCTAAGATCTCAAAACATGTAAAGGTACATAAATAAAGAACATAGAACATTACAGTGCAGTACAGGCCCTTCGGCCCGCGATGTTGCGCCGACCTGTCATTTCAATCTGAAGCCCCGTCTAACCTACACTATTCCATGTACGTACATATGCTTGTCCAATGACGATTTAAATGTACTTAAGTTGGCGAATCTACTACCATTGCAGGCAAAGCATTCCATACCCATACTACTAGTTGACAACAAAAGATGCTAAAAACCACAGTTGGTCAGGCAGCATCCATGGAGACCAAGAAATCTAACATTTTGAGGCTAATGAATTTGAGTCATTGGGAGGGGCTGAGTAGGCTAGGGATTTTATCCCTGGCGTATTGGAGGCTGAGGAGTGACCTCACAGAACTTTACAAAATCACGAGGGGCATGGATAGGGTGAATTACCAAGGTCTATTTCCTGGGTGGGGGGGGGGGAACCAAAACTAGAGGCCATAGGTTTAAGGGAAAAGATTTAAAATGGACCTGCAGGGTAACTTTTTAATGCAGAGGGTGGTACATATATAGTTTGTGCTGCCAGAGGAAGTGGTGGAGGCAGGTACAATTACAAAATGTAAAAGATATCTGGATGGGTGTATAAAGAGAAAGGGTTTGAAGAGATATGGGCCAAATGCTGGCAAAAGGGTCAGATTGGAATGTCTGGCCAGCATGGATGAGTTGGACCAAACAGTCTGTTTCCGTGCTGTTTTACTCTATGGCTCTATAACACATTCCAAACATTCAGTGCGCAGGCTGGTCTCTAGGAGAACAGCTAACCTTCAGTGTAGTGCATAACAAGTAACGTACATTAACTTGCTGGACTATAAACTGAACTGTTACTAATTCCCCTTCTTGGCCCCAGTCTTTACCCTCCTCCACTATGACCCGGTGACTTATGTAGTCTGTGATTAATGCACTGATCCATTGCCCAGCCTGTTTGAGTGAACTGCACAGTGGGGCCTCTCACTTTGTGCCAGAATCCTTTGTGAAAGTATGCCCTCTGACCTTGAGCTAACCACCAAATCTCCCAGCTGTGACACATTGAGCAGGGTGAAAAGGCGGAAGGGAAAAGACTGAGGTTATGAACTTAGCAATTTTTAAATATCCTTTATTACTGAAGCATTTCCACAACTGCCTTAATGCTGCTTCCCAATCTGACAAGAAGGGCTGCTGCTGGGCTGGGTAATGAGAGGCAGTGGTGAGTTAGCTGAATGCTACTATGCCTTGCCTCAGTACTGGTGTAAGCATACTCATTAAGACTAATGGTTCACCAAAGGTTTAAAATCACAGCAAAAGCACTCGATTTAAATGAACTGGGAACAAAGTTTGCATTTTGATTGGCAGGAAGCTAGAGAAGTGATTGCTGGGCCTCTTGCTGAAATATTTGTATTGTGGATAGCCACAGGTGATGTGCTGGAAGACTGCAGGTTAGCTAATGTGGTGCCACTATTTTAGAAAGGTGGTAAGGAAAAGCCAGGGAACAGTAGACAGTGAGCCTGACATCAGTGTTGGGCAAGTTGTTGGATGGAATCCTGAGGATAGGATTTATATGTATTTGGAAAGACAAGGACTGATTAGGGATAGACAACATGGCTTTATGCATGGGAAATCATGTCTCACAAACTTGATTGAGTTTTTTGAAGTAAGGAAAGGATTAATGAATGCAGAGCAGTGGGTGTGATCTGTATGGACTTCAGTAAGGCATTCAACTGGGTTCCTCATGGTCGACTGGTTAGCAAAGTTACATCACATGAGATACAGGAGAACTAGCTGTTTGGATTCAGAATTGGCTTGAAGGTAGAAGACAGAAGGTGGTGGTGGAGGCTTGCTTTTCAGATTGGAGACCTGTAACCAGTGGTTTGCCACAAGGATCTGTGCTGGGTCCACTGCTTTTCATCATTTATATAAATGATGTGCATGTGAACATAGGAGATATGGTTAGTAAGTTTGCAGGTGACACCAAAATTGGTGGGGTAGTGGACAGCGAAGAAGGTTACCTCAGAATAGAACAGGATTTTGTTAAGATGGGCCAATGGGCCGGGAAGTGGCAGATGGAGATTAATTTAGGTAAATGTGAGGTACTGCATTTTGGAAAGGCAAATCAGGGCAAGATTTATACCCTTAATGTTAAGGTCCTGGGGATTTTTAATGAACAAAGAGACCTTGGAATTCAGGGTTCATAGTTCCTTGAAAGTGGAGTCGCTGGTGGATACGACAGTTTGGTATGCTTGCCTTTATTGGTCAGTGTGTTGAGTATAGCAGTTGAGTGGTCATGTTGCAGCTGTACAGGTCATTGGTTAGGCTACATTTGAAATACTGTGAATTCTGGTCTCCCCGCTTTAGGAAGGATGTTGTAAAACTTGAAAGGGTTCAGAAAAGGTTTACATTTATAGCAAATGATTACAGTGTCATGCAACTGAAATGATATGTTGAACAAACCTGAATAATCCAGGTTTGTTCAATATATCATTTCATTTGCATGACATTGTAATCTTTTGCTATAAATTGTGTGTGTTATGGTCTTATGCTCCATACCCACCTGATGAAGGAGCAACACTGAAAGCTAGTGCTTCAAATAAACCTGCTGGACTAAAACCTGGTTTTGTGTGATTTTCAACTTTGTCCACTTATGTTCAGGCATTTCTCCAGATAAGAGGAAGATTTCACTTCATTTTCAGAGGAGAGCTTGCTTTTAATTATTTGTGCAATTAAATAAATGATTATGGCAGCAGATTATTCTGAACAATTGGAAGTGATGGGTTTAGCAGTTCTAATCTCTTATTTCCATGTAAACTCTTAAGGACTTAACGGACATGGTTCAAAATATTTCTGAAAAGCTTGCAAACAGTTTTGAAGCCAGGCTTAAGACAGAAATGGCTCTCTTTTTATAATCTTCATGCTGTCTGCATCTCCTGATAACCTGCTTAATTGGTCACGTTTCTGAAGCGCTATTCCTTACTGCAGCATCAAATAGTTACCTGAGGGCATTGCACCCAAAGGAAAATCTGATTTCTACAGTGTTCTTACTCATACAGTTCATTTAATCAGCCTTACAGTTCTTAATGGATAAAATGTTGTTGAGATTTGGTAGTTTGAAGTTTCATGAGCTTCAAGCTGTTGCCTGTAGCAATTTCATTTTGAACTCACATGACCTGTGTCTGTCCAAACTGGTTTAGGGCTGCCTCATTGCACCTTTGGTCTTTTTGCAAAGTCTGCCATCTCAGCTACTGTCAGTTACCAATTTTTTGACAATTAATGATACTAAAGAAATGTCCAGCCTTTTTAGTTAGTCACTTCCTGATGCCAGTAGGTCACTACCCCTGTGCCTATGTGACACTGGTCACAGTCCCTGGCCCTGTGTAACACCGGTCACCATCCATGCGCTTGTGTGCTGCCAGCCACTGTCGCTGCGCCTGTATAACGCAGGTCACTGTCCTTGAGCATGATATGTTTGCATTCGTGAATGACAGGTTACTAATTAGGAAAAATTATTTGAACATGAGACTTTTCTCTGTAAACTTTAAATATTAAGGTATGATGTATTCAAGATGGGATGGATTTAATGGAGTTCATAGTGATGATTGTTCCACTAATATACTGAAAAAGTACAAATCTATTCCTTAGCTACCAAGCTCTGCCCTCTCCCTGGGTTGTCTGAGGCTGAACCAAACCATTCGTAAACTCAATGTTGGTTTAAACTCTTGTGATAAGCTTCTGACTACATTTCAACACCATCAACAAATTGCATAATTTTGTTTGCATTGCATCACTTGTCTTCATGTCTGCCACTGCTCATTTGCTGTAGTAACCAATAACCTTTGCCTTTGTTATCTCTAGACTAAACTAATGCACTCCTGGCTAGATCCTATCTTCCACCCTAATAACCTTCATCATCTGAACAATGACCAATGTCAAACAGGCACAGAGACGACAACTGACTGGCAGCAAAAAGTGACTAAAAAAGCTGGAGATTTCTCTAGTCTCATTGATTGTCAAACTGATGTAACTGGTAACTGACAATGGCTGAGAAGGCAAATTTTGCAAAGAAACCAAAGATGCAATGAAGCAGGCCTAAACCAGTTTGGACAGATACAGGTCATGTGAGTTCAAAGAGATGAAGAGATGCTGCTTGCATCCTATTTCCTAGATATGCCTTCTGTGTCTCCTGATCTACATTGACTCCAGTTCCTTTTTAAACTTCTTTTCCTTATTTTCAAATCCCTCTATTTCTATGACTCTTAGCCTTTGAGGTGTAGTTTGATGGAATCTTTCTGCAGATAAATTTTCTTGAAGGAAGAATCCATAATTGCTAGTAATCTTTATATTAAAATATAAGTGGAGAGTGAGCCAAAGTTCAGTTAGACAAATTCAATGTGGAGGGATGTTTTCCCATAAGTTGATGGAATGAATATGCTTTGTGACTTATCATTCTTTATAATTTGAACTAATTTATGTCCTTATTTATTTTCCCTAGAGATCTTGCAGACAATCCAGAACTACAGTGGGACCCAGAGCTCATTGCAAAGCTTATCCTCAGATACATACAGATACATCACATCAGCTTGGTGAGTCCGAATTCTGCCTGTTCCCTCCTGTCACTTTGATTCCATTGATCAAAGAGCAGATTTGACCTCTGGGAGGAATGCAGAGAGAATATTTTCTACTTATACAGATACTTCTTGATTTTTCATCTTGGGATTCTTATTATTCAGCTGAGAATATTTGGTTATACATCAAATCACAACATTATCACAATGTTATGACCAAGACTGGAGGAGTGCACGGGCACTCAACCACCCTATTCACAACATAAAATAAAAATACCTTTTCCAGTTACCTAGATTACCAATTAAATATGTTATTGTTAGGTTCTTTTTCTTGAGGTTCTTAGATACTTGATGCAACTGCAATATGCCAAGTTCTGTGTACAGCCAAAATTTATTAAGCAAGTATAAGCTTTGGAGGATCACTTAACACTTTTTGCGACGCTTGTGGAGCGTGTCAAGTGAAGCTCTCTGATCTCCCTTTTATACAGGGTTTGACATCACGGTCATTCATGCATGCAAGATATAACTCCTGCCATTCCTCAATAGTCACATTCACCCAAAAACAAAGTAATTAGATTATTTTTAGAAACAATGTGTGATTGGATTGTTGCTTACAACAATGTGTGGTTAGGTTATTCCTTAAAACATTTAAAGTATTTATAGAGTATGATTAGATTGTCACATTCTACCTGCAAGACAAAAAAACACACCTCCCAGGATATCCAATTTCTTACACATCAGCAAAATGAATTAACCCTTTGACATCTCATTTCCTCCTTTTATCATTCCATGATAACCAACTAAAAGGCGCTACCAGCTTATTCATAAGAACCTGACAGCCAGTATTTAAGCAAGTTATTGATACACAACACACAATGATAACAACAATAGTCCATGCAATAGATAGGATCCCCAGGATCCTCCTGCGTGGAAAAAATGTGTTCACCAGTAAAGTTCTTAAATCCATAGTCCTTAGTGATCACTCCACCCCCTCCAAGATGAGTGAAAATGAGCCAGTTATCCAAAATCTCCTTCAGTAGACTCCAACCTGAAAACAGAATCCAGTCTGTCCTTGCACACAGTCCATGGAGAAATCTGAATTCTTGAGTAAGGGCAGTTATATATTTAACAAAACTGACGAGACTTCTATCCTTGTGGAGATGCTTCAGATGGAGGGTACCAGTGCATCTTAAGTATGAAGTGCAACAGCTGCAGCAAGCAGGGTAGGTAAACGCAGCATTCTTTCCTGCTTCTGCTCCCACTTTGCTGTCAAATGTAACAAAGCCACCTGGCTGTTTTGATGTTAGCTTAATCGGTGAACCTTCATATCACTTAAATGTTCGAAGGAGAAGGTAAAGCTCATATGGTTTAAAATCCATAGGAAGGCCACTGACAAAAAGCGTATGGACCTCCTCCTCATCATTGTTAGCTTCTTCACTTTTCACACTCATGACTGGGGAGCTGATTGAATCCGTTGGATCAGGTTGTGGAGAGGCGGGCGGTGGTCTGAAGCATGCTTTACCTGTGAATGGAGAAACTCTAGAGAAGATGTTAGCTGCTGAAAGTACCTTTGCATTTCCTTTCTCATTCCTTCCTTGCCAAGATGGGTATCAGTATGAAGACAGTTCCACATTTAACTATTCTAAATTGTCTGCATATTTCAACATTCTCAGTCGTCTTGAAGTCTGTTACTTTGTTCACTATTTATGACATTATCAAGTTTTATATAATCCTTAAGCTTCTAAATTGTGCTGCCTAAACAATTTAGTCTTTTATAAACAATAATAAATGGTCCTAAAATCAAACCCTCTGGGACCCCATTCAGGTCCTTCAAAAATTATTTTCTTTTAACAAATTAATACTTGGTTAATGTGAAAGCTGTTAGGTAAAGTATTTCACAGTTCCTGATTCCTAACTAAATTTTTTCTTTAACTTTATTGACTTTATGCTTAGTTGTAATAAAGTTTAATTTCAAGTCTTCTACTTTCCTGATCACGAAAGCAAGGCATTACCAGTAGTATTCACATTGAAATCTTTCCTTGAAGTTTAATTTTTTTGCTGCTGTATCTACGAGTCAATCTTTAAACAGTCCTGCCAGCTGAGAATCATTCAAATAGAACCATTGGCCATTGCTAGACTCATTGCATTGTGTCCTGTCCAAAATTACAGTAAGCACTATACTAGTTAAGTTCTTGTGTCCTCTCACACACAAGGATCTCTAATTCTAAAATGTTGAAAATAGTTGATAGAAATAATATGTTTTACATAAAATATGAAATCAATACACAAATATTTCAATGTTTTTGTTACCAAAATAATAGCTAGTAGTATTGTGTAAACTTATAAAAAATGGGAATGAGTAGTCACTTAACAAAACAAAGCAACGTATGAATATTTTCTAAACAGCTGCAATTTAAGTTAACATCTATGAACTGAAACTTAAAATGACAATAAAAACAGAATAAAATTAAATTTTCCAGGTTTTATTAGCATTGGTAACAAAACATCAGGTATACACACTTGGCCAACTGGAGTGACCCAGAGGCTTTGACGCAAAATGCGAATACCCATGCGTCTTCCATATTTGTTATCTGGGTAGGGGCATCCCCCTGTAAACGCTGCACAGTGACAATGTCTGGTATGCCTGTTGTTTTTGAGGCAAGTGATCTATTTAGTGCCTGCTGGCTCACAGAGGGCAGCATATTTGATTACGGTCAATTGCTTGGGGAGGAGGATGGCTTTGAGGAGATTTTGGACATATAGTGAGTCCTGAATTGATGTCACTGAGAAGGTCAGAAATCCACATTGTGACCATAGTTAGTAGTCTGTGTCATTATTTTGAAACATTAGCAGACCAGACATGTCACGAGGTACCTCTATTTTATTCCCGCTTGATAGTTCAGCTTGGCGTTTCAACACTGATTCCTTATTTTGTCGATCCTTGCTCAATTTTTCCTGTTTTCCTTTATTCATATCATAGTCCTCACACGGACTTTTAGGGTTCCCTTTCAAGTTTGACAAAATCCTTCCCATTGGAAGGAGACCAAGACTTAGGGTTTCTCTCACTATCACACACTCTAATCCCTCTTTGACATGCATTATTCTCCTAGCTGGCCTGTATAGATTTGTTCGTTATTTCCTCAGCAGTCTTTCTCCATGTGGATATTAAAGTTTTCTATTTAGTCACATCACACAAACTTGATTGAGTTTTTTGAAGAGGATTGATAAGTGCAGAGTGGGGGATGTGATCTATTTGGCCTTCAGTAAGGCGTTCAACAAGGTTCCCCATGGGAGACTGGTTAGCAAGGTTAGATCTCATGGAATTCTGGATTAGTGGTGCTGGAAGAGCACAGCAGTTCAGGCAGCATCCAAGGTGCAGCGAAATCGACGTTTCGGGCAAAAGCCCTTCATCAGGGCTTTTGCCCGAAACGTCAATTTCGCTGCACCTTGGATGCTGCCTGAACTGCTGTGCTCTTCCAGCACCACTAATCCAGAATCTGGTTTCCAGCATCTGCAGTCATCGTTTTTATTTCGTAGATCTCATGGAATACTAGCCATTTGGATACGGAACTGGCTCAAAGGTAGAAGATGAAGAGTGGTGGTGGAGGGTTGTTTTTCAGACTGGAGGCCTGTGACCAGTGGAATGTCACAAGGATCGCTGCTGGGTCCACTACTTTTTGTCATTTTATATAAATGATTTGGTTGTGAGCAATGGGAGGTATAGTTAGTAAGATTGCAGATGACACCGAAATTGGAGGTGTAGTAGACAGCAAAGAAGGTTACCTCAGATTACAACAGGATCTTGATCAGATTTGCCAATAGGCGGAGAAGTGGCAGGTGGAGCTGCATTTTGGGAAAGCAAACCTTAGCAGAACTTATACACTTAATGGTGAGGTCTTGGGAGTGTTGCTGAACAAAGAGACCTTGGAGTGCAGGTTCATAACTCCTTGAAAGTGGAGTCGCAGGTAGATACGATAGTAAAGAGGGTGTTTGGTATGCTTTCCTTTATTGGTCAGAGTATTGAGTACAGGAGTTGGACGTCATGTTACGGCTGTACAGGACATTGGTTAGGCCATTGTTGGAATATTGCGTGCGATTCTGGTCTCCTTCCTGTCAGAAGGATGTTGTGAAACTTGAAAGGGTTCAGAAAAGATTTACAAGGATGTTGCCAGGGTTGGAGGATTTGAGTTATAGAAGCTGAATAGGCTGGGGCTGTTTTCCCTGGAGCGTCAGAGACTGAGGGGTGACCTTATAGAGGTTTATAAAATCATGAGGGGCATGGATAGGATAAATGGACAAAGTCCTTTCCCTGGGATGGGGGAGTCTAGAACTAGAGGGCATAGGTTTAGGGTGAGAGGGGAAAGATATAAAAGAGACCAAAGGGGCAACTTTTCACCTCAAGTGTGGTATGTGCATGGAATGAGGAAGGGTTTGGGGGGATGTGGGCCAGGTGCTGGCAGGTTGGACTAGATTGGCTTGGGATATCTGGTTGGCATGGACGAGTTGAACTGAAGGGTCTGTTTCTGTGCTGTACATCTCTATGACTCTAGTCCCCCTTATTACATTTCGAAATTGCCTCTTCTGCTTTTAAACATTTACCTATACCCAAGTTCCTCCCAGGGGCCAAATTTCATTTCCCAATGCCTGAATTGTTCTTCATTTTGCTTGTCATTCTGGCATAACCGATCCGAAGGGTTTCCGACACCCAACTTATCCCAACATCTGTTCCATTTTTAAAGTCTCAACTTCCTAACTTATCTTGTGTCCTCAGTCTTCACACCCACTTTAGGGTCCTGACCTTGGCATGGGGGATTTCCCCTCTTAATAACCAGTCTAAAGCAGAGTGATTGAGACAGACACAATAGTTATCCTTTATCTTATATACTTTGTTCCTGGACTTCAAACCTCACTATTAGCTGACTCTAAGCTCTCAATTCCAGGGGGTGTGTAACCTCCCTTTCCAAGAACTTATGGTTCTGACGACTTAAACCTCTGAATTTGAGGGGGACTCTAAACTCCCTTTCCATGGGGCTTCTAACCTCCCTTTTCTAGAATTTATGGTTCTGAAAATGAATTCGTTGGTGTACAAGTGTGTAAGTTACCTCAGAGATTCTGTCACTACAGAGTTCTCGGGGACGAGATGTTGACTGAGTGATAGGTTAAGGAAAGAGAGAGATCAAGGTAAATCTTACCTGGTGGGCCCATCTGACTCATATTATCATCATGCAGACAAACACAAACTCAGTCTGTCTGGAAGCTTTAGATGTTGGAATCCCGCCGCTGTCACCGAATGTTAGGTTCTTTTTCTTGAGATTCTTACACACTTAACTGCAATATACCAACACGTGTGAACAGCCAAAACTTATTAAGCAAGTACAAGCTGTTGGAGGATCATTTAACACTCTTCGTGATGCTTGCAGAGTGTGTCAAGTGAGGCTCTCTGAACAAGGAAACAGTCCTCCCCTTTATACAGGGTTTGACATCACAGTCAGTCATGCACACAAGACACAACCCCCTGCCATTCTCCCATAGACACATGCTACCCAAAAACAAAGTAATTAAATTATTTCCAGAAACAATGTGTGATTAGGTAATTCCTTAAAACAGTGTGTGATTAGGTAATTCCTTAAAACAGTATTTACAGAGTATGATTAGATTGTCCCATCCTACTTTCAAGACAGAAAAACACCCCCACAGAACACGCAATTTCTTACATTTCAGCAGAACAAATTAAGCTTTCAACATCTCATTATCTCTATCAGGTTTTAAACAACCAAAATCTACCAGTCATATTTCTTAAGAAACACAATTATAGGATTATTGTCAAACAAAACTTATTTAATTAAGATGATATAATTGATTAACATGCACAATCAGTAATATAGAAGTATAAGTGCTTATTCCTCTAAATATCTAGATAAAAAGAAACAGAGTTCTCTGCAGTCATCGGACCTCTTAAAAGAAAATCACCTTGGCCAGTAAGTTATTGCTAAAAGCAATAGGGTAAACCTTAAAGTGTTTCAGAATGTTACTCTGATGTTCTGGCAACTGTGGCCAAGTCACTAATCCACACACATTTATGTCTGAAGTCTCGTAGACATGGTTTGCTCAGGAAATAGAATCTTGAGAAGTTCTTTCAGTCACTCTCTTAAGCTAACATATATGTTTGACCGTGAACTAATGTAGGGAGATTTCTTTTCAGAAATGGGAGAGATAAGCTTGGTAACTTGTTCTGAGCAAATTTTCCTCAAACTCAGTTTGTTGTTAGCAGATTTTACTCCAACTAAACTAGGACCTGTTCAAGTCTCTGTTCAAAAACAGCCAGCAGCGAGGTCTACAGTAAACAAGTAGTTATCATCAGTCATGTGATTCTGGGAGGTCTTTTTTAAAGAAACTCCAGTGTCAAAGATGAACTTTCCATGATTTCTAAGAGAGTCCACTTTAAGTATGTTCGCAAAACTTGAAATTAATTTCCTTTTTTCCACAGTTTTTCAAAGCTTTAGTCTCCAATCAATGCCAAATATACATATCATCAATGTTTCATTGCACAGAAGGAAGCATTCAGCCTGATGAGTCTATCGGAATTCTCTACCAGAGTAATTCACCAGTGCCATTCCCCCATAACTTTGCAGATTTTTGTCATTTGTTAATTATCGAAACTCCTTTTCGAAGCCTTGAGTTACTCAGTTTTCACCACAGTCTCAGACAGACCATCTTGCTGCACGTGCTGCATAAAGTGTAACTGACTCACCTCTCCTCACATGCCCTCTCACCCCACCCATTTTGATCTGTCTCTGTTTATTTCCCATTCTGACTGTTTTGTCTTTCCGTCCCATGCTCTGTTCCCCCTGCTATCTTTCTCCCTTAAATTACCATTCACTTCTGTATTTCTCCTGCTGCCTCACCTTTTCTGACTCTCTGAATTCCTATAGCCTCTTCCTGCTCCTACCTAGGAATGGAAATGGAGGAACCCAGGATGCTGGCCATCAGGTATGATTCACTGTATAAGTTTAGGGCTGTTGCTTGCCTAATTTCTTGCCTAATTTGGCAATTCTTCCAAATTTAGAGCAAGTTCACCGTTGTGACTGAGGAAGATGTTTGCAGTGTATATAAGCAGGATGTGCCTCTTGTTCCTGTTTTTCTGTCCTCATTCTGTCACTGTCTCTCACCCTCTCCGCCCAATCCTCACCCTCCATTCTGTCACTGTCTCTCACCCTCTCCGCCCAATCCTCACCCTCCATCCTGTCACTGTCTCTCACCCTCTCCGCCCAATCCTCACCCTCCATTCTGTCACTGTCTCTCACCCTCTCCGCCCAATCCTCACCCTCTATCCTGCAATATCGCAGTAGAATCCCATGTGATGTTTCTGTGCTGCTGTTATTTTTCAGAGCATTGATCCAGGTGTTTCATCACCACAGATGTCAATAAGCTCATAGATGAGATTTGCAGAGCTGGTTTGAGTCTGGAGTCCACAATAAAGAAGCAGCAGATGTATCCACATTATTTTCATTGTGTGGAATACACAAACGTGTATGTAATGATTCTGTTTGTGTATCGTGAATGTATGCAGTGATAAAGAGTTGGGAGGACTTCAGATTTAATAGCACATCTCAATGTGACTTTTCATCTTCTGTTGTAAAATTATATGGTTAAAATTGGAAGAGCTAATAGATCTCAGACACTAGTTGCATAATTCTTGCTTCATCTCACGTTGTTGAAGGTCTTTTGACTAATCTCTGAACACTGATCTTATGGAACCTGGCTAGAACTTCTTCCATTTTCCACTAGGTAATAATTTTCTGTAGGGTCTCTGAAGCTCACTGAATCATACAGCAGTTAGGTGATCACTTGGACCATCTTGCTTTGTCAAGTCTTTGAAAGAGCTTTAGTGCCTCTTACTACATGTTCTTCCTGAAATAGACTTTAACTCACTGGAGCTAAAGACTAACTCCCAGCAGATAGATTCAATGAATATGTTTCTGGCAATGCACTTGTAGTGTGAGAAGAAATTTTACGTACGAAGCTCAACATATCACAGTTTATTCCTCGGGTGAAATGCTTCGGAATTGCTAGCACTGAGTCAGAGCTGCATTGCTGCTGATCATAAAAGATTTACAAGTAATTTAAAAAGTATAAAGCAACTAAAGTGAGCATTAGTCATCATCTCATGAGGATTCTGAAAACTAAGAGGCTCGAAGATGTTTTGTGCAGACTTTTGTGCCTATCCACAATGGAGGCACAAACAATATATCAGAAATATATGTATATCAATAGGTGAAAAAGGAGGCGGAGAGGGTTCAGAAAAGATTTAACAGGATGTTGCTGGAAATGGAAGGTTTGAGTTTGTTAAGACAAGGCAGTGAACCCTTCTGTTAATTAAACCAAATACCCAGAAACGCACACCTCACCTCGGAATCTGTTAAAATATGAGTGAGAGAGAACTCCTAAATACCACTATTTAAAGAAAATAATATAAATTTTTTTTTTAACTCTAAAAGTGAACATTAAACAACAACTATTCAACACTCTAAGCCCCATTTTCTCTTAACTGCTTCTTACCTGCCTCCAACTCTATAACAATATGCTGTTCTAATAAGGCACTTATGTTGTCTTTGGTGTCTCTCTTCTTCCGGCTGAAGATTTCCCTGGGTCTTTTTTTTCTTTTTACTGTGAGTATGCTTCATCTGAAAAGGTACCTTTGATAGAGAGCATTTCCTAATTTCTTTGGTCTCTCTCAATAGCCATTGCTCCCTCTCCAATTTTCAAAATGCCTGCTTTTTTTATACTCCTAACATCAGATTGTCTCATTGGTTCAATGTTGGCAAAACAATAAATTCAAACTCGATTGGGTTTTAGTATATTGGGGCATAATTTAAACTGGTTAAATTTGAATTGTCGTCAAAACAATAACCAATTCAAGTATCCGTTTCACAGCCAAATGTTACTTATTTCTAATTTTCCAGTACACTCTGAGAATACCTTCACACACAGGTGCTTGTAATCTCTCAGTTCAGAATTGCATTCACTCTCTTAAAGGTACAGTACACACGTTCAACTTCATAAGAAGTTATAGGAAGACGCTGGATAGGCTGGGACTTTTTAAAATCAGAACTTAGGAGGTTGAGGTGTGATCTGATAGAGGTTTATAAAATCATGAGGAGTATAATTAAGATTAAAGGCAGGTGTCTTTTCCCTAAAGTAGAGGATTTCAAAATTAGGGGACATATTTTTAAGGCAAAAGAAGAAAGATTTTAAAAAAGACATGAGGGGCAATTTATTTTACACAGAGAATGGTTCATAAATGGAAGGAACTTCCAGAGGAAGTGGTGAATGTGGGTACAGTTACAGCGTTTAAAAGACGCTTAAGTACATGAATAAGAAATGTTTGGAGGGATATGGGCCAAGCACAGGCAGGTGGGATTTGGGATCCCATAATTTGAGATTATGGTCTGGACTGGTTGGACCAAAGGGTCTGTTTCCATGTTGTTTAACACTTTGACTTTATGAGCTTAAAACAATTACAATCCCCCTAAAAAAAGATATTGAGAAATCCTTGAATTATTATGGACCTGTTTTAATTAGTTGTTTTACTTTTCCAAAATTGTTTAGAATTCAGGGATAGTTCCATTAGATTGGAAAATTTCACATGTAACTAATTTATTCAAAAAAGGAACAAAGCAACAAGCAGGAAGCTGCAGACCAGTTCACTTAGCACTTCTCAAAGGAAAGATACTAGAAGCTATTATTAAATTTGAAGTTACTAATAGAAAAGTGGAGGTGATATGGGCAAGAAATATAGGGCATTGTAAAGATGACCTTTTTTATATGTAGAGTGATAATGAACTAGAAATTGCAACCCACGAAGGTGGTGGATGTGAAAACAATAGATGATAACAAAAGGAAATTGGATTGACACTTGAAGGAAATAAATCTGAAGAGCCATGAGGGAGTGGGACCGACTGAATTACTACCTGGCCTAAAGCATGGACTCTATGAGCCAAATTACCACCACCTGTTCCATAAGTGACTATATGATTCTATGTCTTTATTAATGATTTGGAGGAGCCACTGTTGGACTGTGGTGTACAAAGTTAAAAGTCACACACCGGGTTATAGTCCAACAGATTTATTTGGAAACACTAGCTCTCGGAGTGCTGCTCCTTGTATTTCTTATTCAAGGAGCAATGCTCCAAAAGCTAGTGCTTCCAAATAAACCTGTTGGACTATAACTGGGTGTTGTGTGATTTTTAACTGTGTGCACTACACACACACACAGATATTCCTACACACACACGCTCTCACACATACACACGGACACAGATACACACAGATGTGCATACAGTCACCCACACACACCCTTATAGACACACACACTCCCACCCCCTCACAGACTTAAGACACTCTGCACATACACACACACACACACACACACACACACACACGTTCTCACACACATTCTCACTCTCACTACCCCCACCCCAGAAAGACCCACATGCACACACATTTTATGTGGTGAATTTGTACTTGCAGAGTTACATTGCACTTTGCTCAAAAGCTGTATACATTCATGTAGAACTCTGAGCTCAAAACTGCATGATTTTATGTAAAGCACTGTTATCTCACTTTTTAGATTAGAATCAATCTAAACATCAGGTCATAGACAGAGAACACAGGGGTGCTAACACCTTCAACATATTGTCTACCTATCACCATTGTTAACAGCTAACCCGAGAATGCAACTTTAAAAAAAAGGGTTTTGTGATTTACACATGAAAGAAGTGAAACTATTACTATATTCTAACAGATGAATTGCTTAACAGACAATCAATTTTGCAATGTATAATTTCAGTTACATCACACGGCAAATTTTTGCTATACATTCTGTGTTACGATCGAGCCCTCCACAATCACCTGATGAAGGAGCGTTGCTCCGAAAGCTAGTGTGCTTCTAATTAAATCTGTTGGACTATAACCTGGTGTTGTGTGATTTTTTAACTACTAACAGGTTAGATGTGAACAGTCAGAATACCTTGCTATTGCCATCAACAGCTCCCCCATCTGCTGTTTCAGTGTTAGTGCAGTTGCCATTATGTTGGAAAACACACCTGACCATTTTTTGTTAATCTTGCACATTGAAATTTGGAATTTTACCTTTCCCGATGTTGTTTTTTAATTTGTTCATAGGATGCAGACATTGCTGTCTTGGACAGCATTTATTGCCCATCCCTAATTGCTGCAAAGGTGATGGTGAGCTGTTTCCTTGAACCACTGCATTCCTTGTGGTGCAGGTAGACTCACAGTGTCATAAAGGAGGGAGTTATAGGATTCTGACCTAACATAACGTTCGTGGCTAAGCCTCTGAGCAGATTTTAGTGACCCATGATATTGCTCTCCTGTTTCTGATGTTCTGCACACTTTGGTTTGTTGCCATTGATGACTTCATTGCGTAGTGTGGAGAAGGTTATAAAACATCCTACACTTCAAACAGCAGTGGTATCCAATTAAAAATAATGCTTCAACTGTTGCACCATCACTTGCATGTTTAGTGGCATGTGGGATACTGTCATACTTCAAGTCTACATTTATTTAAGATACTGGACAAAGTTATTTCTTGAGCTGGAGATTCTGCAGAACTCAATTCTTGACTCCCCAAAGCTTGGGTGAGTGCAGCTCCAACAACGCTCAAGAAGCTTGACACTAACAGAAAGTGCACTGATATATTTCCAAGTCAGAATGGTGTGTGGCTTAGAGTAGAATGTACAGGTGGTGGTCTTCCTATTCATTGTGCTCTCCTGAATGGTAGAGATTGTAGATTTGGAAGAAGCTGTTAAGAACCTTGTTGTGTTGCTGCAGTGCATCTTTTAAATGATTCGTACTGCTGCTACCAAGCGTTGGTAGTGAACAAAGTGAGGGTGGTACCAATCATGTGGGCTGCTTTGTCCTGGATGGTGTCAAGCTTCTTGAGCGTTGTTGGAGTTGCAACAGTTGGCACTGCTGATTGAAATGTAGGATTTTTTTATAACCTTCTCCACACTATGCAACAAAGTCACCAATGGCAACAAACCAAACTGTGCAGAACATCAGAAACAGCAGAGCAATATCACGGGTCACTGAAATCTGCTCAGAGGCTTAGCCACGAACGTTATGTTTAGCAATAAGCAGCAAAAGAACAATTCTTACTTGAGAGAGCCTTTACCAGGGCAGCACGTTCTTCACTTTGGAGGGAGCAATTTATGGATGGTTTCCTTTCTGTCAGTGGTGATGGGCTGATGGTATGTCTCCTTTGTTCTTCTCGTGCAGGTGTTGACCTTTGATCAAGACGGAGTGAGTGGACATGCCAACCATATTGCTGTTTACTATGCAATCAGGTAAATACCAAACTATGCACCTTTGCAAGAATTCCCACCTTAACTAAGATCCACAATGTCCTTCAGAATCTGTACATTTGCAAATAGATAATGTCTATTAAAAATTGGCAAGACAAGCAATATTGTGAATTTGAATTGGGGATAAAATTGATGCCAATTATGAACAGTGAGACCAAAAACAAAATCTAAAAAGGAAATGGCATCACTTTGGAAAGTAAGAGGAATGATGGTTCTGCAACTACCCTGTTCCTATACATTTAAAGCATGTTGAGACCATAGGTTGGCTGGTCAGAGCTTGACAAGATCTGACTGACCAATCCTCTCACGATCTGCCAAACTATCCAATCTTTACTTCAAATGAAGGTAGTTCCCTCATTCCATGGTAGTGTAGGTGTGGAGAATGCAAATCGATCAAGGTCCCTGATCCTGTTTGCTGTTGAGTGAGACTTACAAAAGAGTTTGCTTCAGTGGCACCAAACACCTTCCAATATCTCAACCAAATAGCTATTGTCCGTATGACAGCCACTCCACATGAATCCCCCATTTCACTATCAAACCCGCTGACAAAGGTGGGACGCTGGTAGTCTGACCTCTATGTCAAAGAGGCCGAGTGTCAGCACTCTGACACCGTATCCTATCTCCCCCTTGACCATGACCCAACTTAAGCCCATAAGGCCAAAATTACTCGCACTGTCCATGACCTAATCACCTCTGGTGATGTCCCCTCCACTTCCTCCAGTGTAATAGTCCCCCAGACCTACACTGCCTGGTTCTACCTGCTCCCCAAATTCCACAAGCCCAACTACCCCAGCTAACCCATCACTGTAGGGAATCTAATCTAATCTAATCTCTGCATGCTCCTGCCCTACCGAACTCATTTCTTCCTATCACGACTCCATCCTCTCCGCCTTGGTCCAGACACTTCCACCTACATCCGCAATACTAACCATGCCCTTCACCTCTTCAGTAACTTCCAGTTTCCCAGACCCAACGTTTTATCTTCATCATTAATGTACAAGCTATATATGCACCCATACCCCTCAAGGACAGCCTTCAGGCCCTCAGCTTCTTCATTTCCAACAGACCCATCCAGTCCCCCTTCACCAATACCCTTCCCCGCCTCGCCGAACTCGTCCTCACCCTCAATTCCTTCAACTCCTCCCATTTCCTCCAAATCCAGGGGATGGTCATGGGCACTCGGATGGGCCCTAGCTACTCTCTGTCAGCTACGTCCAACAGTCCCTCTTCAGTACCTACACAGGAACTGTGCCCTACTTCTTCGCCGTTATATCTATGACTGCATCAGTGCTGCATCCTGCACCCGTGCCGAACTGAAGCAGTTCATCGACTTCACCTGCAACTTCTACCACACCCTTAAATTCACATGGTCTATCTCTGACCTCTCCCTCCCCTTTCTTGACCTCTTCATTTCCATCTCCAGTGACCGTCTACAGACAGATGTTTACTATAAACCCACAGACTCCCATAACTACATGGACTACACCTCCTACCATCCAGTATTCTTCAAAAACTCAATTCCATTTTCCCAATTCCTTCCAAATGCATCTGCTCAGACAAAGAGACGTTCCACTCTCAAGCAACCCAGATGTCCATCTATTTTGAACAACATGCTTTAGCTCCCCCATCATCCAAAAGCCCCACATCGCTCCTCCTTTGTTCCCTGCTCCACTGCTCTAAAGCCTCATCTCCATCCCACCCCCCCCCCCAACACAATAAAGGTAGTGTCCCCCCTGTCCTCACCTTCCATCCACCAGTCTCTGAAACCAATGCATCATCCTTAAACACTTCCGTTAACTCCAACTAGACCCCACTACCAAGAACATCTTCCTCTCCCCTCACTTCCATCCAGGGTCCCAAACAGTCCTGCCAGGTGAGACACAAGTTCATCTGCCTCTCCTACAACCTAGTTGACTATATCTAGTGCCCCCAATGTGGTCTTCTCTACATCAGGGAGACCCAACATAAACTAAGAGCATATTTTACCGAGCATGTCAACCGGACCCACCAGGGCCGACCTGACCTCCCAGTCCCTTCTTATTTTAACTCCCCTTTCCACTCCCTTTCTGACATGACCATTCTGGGCTTCCTCTTTTGCTTCAATGAATCAGACTGCACATTGGAGGAACAACACCTCATCTTCCACCTAGGCGGCCTACAGCCTGGAGGACCCAACATTGAGTTCTCCAATTTCAAATAACCTCCCTTCCATTCCACGACTCGTTCCAGCCACCCCCCTCCCTTCCATTCCTCTGACCGATCCTTCCTTCCAGCTACAACTGGATTCATTCCTCCCATCGACCAACCAGGCTGTACCCTATACCTGTGTCTCACCTATCACAACCTCATCACTTCGCACCTCTCCCCACCCAAAACCCTGCCCCTCACCTCTTTATCTATAGCTCCCATTACCCCCAACCCCGGTCCTGAAGAAGGGTTATACCTGAAACGTTAACTTCCTCACCTCCTGTTATTGCCTGGCTTGCTGTGTTTTTCCAGCCTCCTGCTTGTCTACCATCAAAGGTACAGCAGGATATAGAAAGGCTGGATTGGAGAAGTGTCAGATGGAGTTTAATCCAATTAAGTGTGATGGATTGCATTTTGGGAGGTCTAATGCAAAAGATACAGTACATCAGTGCTTTGAGATACAGAGGGATCTTGGAGTGCAAGTACATAACTTCCTGGAAGTGGCAACACAAGTGAAAAGGGTGGTAAAGAAGGTGTATGGCATGCTTACCTTCATCAGTCAGGGCATTGAGTGCAAAAGTTGCCATGTCATTGTTTCAGCTGTATAAATGTAGTTAGGTCATATTTGGAGTATTATGTACAGCTCTGATCATCGCATAATAAGAAGAATGTGGATGTTTTGGAGAAGGTGCGAAGAGATTTAACAGGATGTTTCCTAGTTTGGAGTGTTTCGTGAGAAGGAGAGGTTGGGCAAACTTGGATTATTTTCACTAGAACATTGGAAGCTGAGGGGGTGACTTCATAGAAGTATATAAAATTTAGTGAGGCATGGATAGGATGAATTTTTTTCCCAGGTGGAAATGTCAAATACGAGGGAGCGTAGATTTAAGTTGAGAAGGGGAATGTTTAAGGAGATGTGCAATGAAAGTTTTTCACACAGAGAATGGTAGATGTTGACGGTATTAGGCAAGAACTTTCAAAAGCTGATTGGGGGCTGATTTTTCAGGTAAAGGCACGGCTGGAAAATGGGAAGCATTCAGAAATGAGATAACGAGAATCCAGAGAAAGTATATTCCTGTTAGGGTGAAAGGAAAGGCTTGTAGGTATAGGGAATGCTGGATGACTAAAGAAATTGAGGGTTTGGTTAAGAAAAAGAAGGAAGCATATGTCAGGTATAGACAAGATAGATCGAGTGAATCCTTAGAAGAGTATAAAGGCAGTAGGAGTATACTTAAAAGGGAAATCAGGAGGGCAAAAAGAGGACATGAGATAGCTTTGGCAAATAGAATTAAGGAGGATCCTTTATAAATACATTAAGGATAAAAGGGTAACTAGGGAGAGAATAGGGCCCCTCAAAGATAGGCAAGGCGGCCTTTGTGTAGAGCCGCAGAAAATGGGGGAGATACTAAATGAGTATTTTACATAAGTATTTACTGTGGAAAAGAACATATAAGATATAGAATATAAGGAAATAGATGGTGACATCTTGAAAAATGAACATGTTACAGAGGAGGAAGTGCTGGATGTCTTGAAATGCTTAAAAGTGGATAAATCCCCAGGACCTGATCAGGTGTACCCTAGACCGCTGTGGGAAGCTAGAGAAGTGATTGCTGGGCCTCTTGCTGAGATATTTGAATCATCGATAGTCAGAGGTGAGGTGCTGGAAGACAGAAGGCTGGCCAACGTGGTGCCACTGTTTAAGAAGGGTAGTAAGGATAAGCTAGGGAACTATAGACCAGTGAGCCTGACGTTGGTGGTGGGCAAGTTGTTGGAGGGACAGGATGTAAATGTATTTGGAAAGGCAAGGACTGATTAGGGGTAGTCAACATGGCTTTGTGCGTAGGAAATCATGTCTCACAAACTTGATTGAATTTTTTGAAGAGGGGCAGCTCGATAGCACAGTGGTTAGCACTGCTGCCTCACAGCGCCAGGGTCCCAGGTTCGATTCCAACCTCTGGAGACTGTGCAAACTCCACACAGACTGTCTCCTCGTGTCTGCGTGGGTTTCCTCTGGGTGCTCCGGTTTCCTCCCATAGTCCAAAGATGCGCAGGTCAGGTGAATTGGCCATGTTAAATTGCCCATAGTGTTAGGTATGTTAGTCAGAGGGAAATGGGTTTCGGTGGGTTACTTTTCGGAGGGTCGGTGTGGACTGGTTGGGCCAAAGGACCTGTTTCCACACTATGGGGAATCTAATCTAATCTAAATAGTAACAAAGAGGATTGATGAGGGCAGAGCAGTAGATGTGTTCTATATGGACTTCAGTAAGACATTCGACTGCTTAGCAAGGTTAAATCGCACTGAATACATAGAGAACTAGCCAACTGGATACAGAACTGGCTCAAAGATAGAAGACAGAGGGTGGTGGTGTTTTTCAGACTGGAGGCCTGTGACCAGTGGAGTGCCACAAGGATCCGTGCTGAGTCCTCTCCTTTTTATTATTTATATAAATGATTTGGAGGTGAGCATAAGAGATAGCGTTAGTAAGTTTACAGATGACACCAAAATTGGAGATGGCGTGGACAGCGAAGAAGGTTACCACAGATTACAACAGGATCTTGATCAGATGGGCCAATGGGCTGAGAAGTGGCAGATGGAGTTTAATTCAGATAAATGCGAAGTGCTGCATTTTGGGAAAGCAAATCTTGGCAGGGCTTACACACTTAATGGTAAAGTCCTAGGGAGATTTGCTGAATAGAGAGACCTTGGAGTGCAGGTTCATAGCTCCTTGAAAGGAAGTTGCATGTAGATAAGATAGTGAATGCGGCTATTGGTTTGATTTCCTTTATTGGTCAGAGTATTGAGTACAGGAGTTGGAAGGTCATGTTGCAGCTGTACAGGACATTGGTTTGGCCACTGTTGGAATATTGTGTGCAGTTCTGGTCTCCTTCCTGTCGGAAAGATTTTGTGAAACTTGAAAGGGTTCAGAAAAGATTTACAAGAATGTTGCCAGGGTTGGAGGATTTGAGCTATAGGGAGAGGCTGAACAAGCTGGCTGTTTTCCTTGGAGCATCGGAGGCTGAGCGGTGACCTTATTGAGGTTTACAAAATTATTAGATTAGATTACTTACAGTGTGGAAACAGGCCCTTCGGCCCAACAAGTCCACACCAACCCGCCGAAGCGCAACCCACCCATACCCCACATTTACCCCTTACCTAACACTACGGGCAATTGAGCATGGCCAATTCACCTGACCCGCACATCTTTGGACTGTGGGAGGAAACCGGAGCACCCGGAGGAAACCCATGCAGACACTGGGAGAACGTGCAAACTCCACACAGTCAGTTGCATGGATAGGATAAATAGACAAAGTCTTTACTCTGGGTTGGGGCAGTCCAGAACTAGAGGGCGTAGGTTTAGGATGAGAGGGGAAAGGTATAAAAGGGACCAAAGGGGCAACGTTTTCACACAGAGGGTGGTGTGTGTATGGAATGAGCTGCCAGAGGAAGTGGTGGAGGCTGGTACAATTGCAACATTTAAAAGGAACTCGGATGGGTATGTGAATAAGAAGGGTTTGGAAGGATATGGGCCGGGTGCTGGCAGGTGGAACTAGATTGGGTTGAGAAAACTGGTTGGCATGGACGGGTTGGACGGAAGGGTCTGTTTCCTTGCTTTTCATCTCTGTGACTCTATGGAATACAATAGACAATAGGCGCCATTCTGCCCTTCGAGCCTGCACCACCATTCAATATGATCATGGCTGATCATCCTTAATCAGTATCCTGTTCCTGCCTTATCTCCATAACCCTTGATTCCACAATCCTTGAGAGCTCTATCCAACTCTTTCTTAAATAAATCCAGAGACTGGGCCACCATTGCCCTCTGGGGCAGAGCATTCCACACAGCCACCACTCTCTGGGTGAAGAAGTTTCTCCTCATCTCTGTCCTAAATGGTCTACCCCGTATTTTTAAGCTGTGTCCTCTGGTTCGGCACTCACCCATCAGTGGAAACATGTTTCCTGCCTCCAGAGTGTCCAATCCTTTAATACGATGCTGGGAGAGGTGATAGAATCAGGTATGATTGCAATGTCCAAGAGACATTCAGATAGA
Source organism: Hemiscyllium ocellatum (assembly GCF_020745735.1). NCBI lineage: Eukaryota > Metazoa > Chordata > Chondrichthyes > Orectolobiformes > Hemiscylliidae > Hemiscyllium > Hemiscyllium ocellatum. The sequence goes on along the minus strand of NC_083431.1, from coordinate 832,239 downwards.
CATTTAAGCACGCAAGAAATAGAGAGATATAGACCATGAGCAGGCAGAGATCTGCTTAGTTTAAAATAGCATCATGGACCAGACATAGTAGGTCAAAGGGCCTGTTCCTGTGCACAATGACTGCTGGTTCCAGTTTACCAATGTTGCAAGGTTACTGGGTGCCTTATGGTAAAGAAGCTAAGTAAATAGGATGCTGGAATAGTTTCTATTGCCTTTAATCATTAAGTAAGAGACTTTACTGAAAACAAAAAATGCTGGAGATCACAGCCAGCCAGGCAGCATCCATGGAGAGAGAGCAAGTTAACATTTCAAGTTAGGCTTTCTATAGGTATGTCAGGAATAAAAGAATGACTAGGGTAGGAATAGGTCCAGTCAAGGATAGTAATGGGAAGTTGTGCATGGAGGCTGAAGAGATTGGAGAGACACTGAATGAATACTTTTTGTCAGTATTCACTCAGGAACAGGACATTGTTGCCGATGTGAATATTGAGTCACAATTAATTAGAATGGATGGCTTTGTGGTATGTAGGGAAGAGGTGTCGGAAATTCTGGAAAGGGTGAAAATAGATAAGTCCCCTGGGCCTGATGGCATTTATCCTAGGATTCACTGGGAAGCAAGGGAGGAGATTGCAGAGCCATTGGCCTTGATTTTTATGTCCTCGTTGTCTACAGGAATAGTGCCAGAAGACTGGAGGATAGCAAATGTGGTTCCCTTGTTCAAGAAGGGGAGTAGGGATAACCCTAGTAACTATAGGCTGGTGAGTCTCACTTCTGTTGTGGGCAAAGTCTTAGAGAGAATTTTAAGGGATAGGATTTATGAACATCTGGATAGGAATAATGTGATCAAGGATAGTCAGCATGGTTTTGTGAAGGGCAGGTCGTGCCTCAAACCTTACTGAATTCTTTGAGAAGGTGACTAAGGAGGTGGACGAGGGTAAAACGGTAGATGTGGTGTATATGGATGTTAGTAAGGCATTTGATAAGGTTCCCCATGGTAGGCTACTGCAAAAAATACAGAGGTATGGCATTGAGGGTGCGTTAGAGATTTGGATTAGGAATTGGCTGGCTGGAAGAAGACGGAGGGTAGTAGTTGATGGTAAAGGTTCATCTTGGAGTGCAGTTACTAGCAGTGTTCCGCAAGGATCTGTTTTGGGACCATTGCTGTTTGTCATTTTTATAAATGACCTGGAGGATGGGGCTAGAAGGTTGGGTGAGCAAGTTTGTGGATGATACGAAAGTCGGTGGAGTTGTTAACAGTGAGGAAGGATGTGGCAGGTTACAGCGGGATATAGATAAGCTGCAGAGCTGGGCAGAAAGGTGGCAAATGGAGTTCAATGTAGCTAAGTGGGAAGTGATTCACTTTGGTAAGAGTAACAAGAAGATGGAGTACTGGGCTAATGGTCGGATACTTGGTAGTGTGGATGAGCAGAGGGATCTTGGTGTCCATGTACACAGATCTCTGAAAGTTGCCACCCAGATAAATAGTGCTGTGAAGAAGGCATATGGCATACTGGCTTTTATTGGTAGAGGAATTGAGATCCGGAGTCCTGAGGTCATGTTGCAGTTGTATAAGACTCTGGTGCGGCTGCATCTGGAGTATTGTGTGCAGTTTTGGTCACCATACTATAGGAAGGATGTGGAGGCACTGGAACGGGTACAGAGGAGGTTTACCAGGATGTTGCCTGGTATGGTAGGAAGATTGTATGAGGAAAGGCTGAGGCACTTGGGGCTGTTTTCATTGGAGAAAAGAAGGTTTAGGGGTGACTTGATAGAGGTATACAAGATGATTAGGGGTTTAGATAGGGTTGACAATGAGAACCTTTTTCCACGTATGGAGTCAGCTATTACGAGGGAGCATAGCTTTAAATTAAGGGGAGGTAGGTATAGAACAAATGTTAGGGGTAGATTCTTTACTCAGCGAGTCATGAGTTCATGGAATGCCCTGCCAGTAGCAGTGGTGGACTCTCCCTCTTTATGGGCATTTAAACGGGCATTGGATAGGCATATGGAGGATAGTGGGCTAGTGTAGGTTAGGTGGGCTTTGATCGGCACAACATCGAGGGCCAAAGGGCCTGTACTGCGCTGTATTTTTCTATGTTCTATGCCTAAATGTCTCTTCATCAGAGTGCTAGCAGAACACCATCACCAAACATACCTTGCCTTCACTCTCCATGTCTGTTTTGTTCCCTCTGGGACACCCAAGTATGTTCCTCAACCATTAACACCTCCACCCCCACCACCCCCCCACCCCCCCACCACTTCCCATGTAACCACAGAAGATGCAACACTAGCCCTTCACCTCCTTCCTGCTCACCATCCAAGGGCCTAAACAGTCTTTCTAGGTGAAGCAGCATTTCACCTATACCTCATCCCAATGTGGCCTATTCTACATCCGAGAAACCAAGTGCAGACTGGGTGACTGCTTCACAGAACACCTCCAGTCTGTACGCAAGCATGTTCCCAACCTTCACTGTAACACAGCGCCCTGCTCACATGCCCACCGACCTACAGCATGCTGCAATGCTCCAATAAATCACAGTGCAAACTGGAGGAACAACATCTCATTTCCAGTCGAGGAACTTAATTGAGTTACATTGAGTTCAATATCTTCAAATTGTGAACCCACTCCCATTCCTTCCCTTTCTTCTAACTTTGCTTGTTATTCTATATTCTAATTCACCATATCCTCTCTCCCCTCCCCTCACCTCACCTTCATGGGATTGTCTGTTCTTTCCAGACTTGCAGTTGGACACACCATTGTTCTGCCATTCTCACATTCTGATCACTTAATTGAACTATCAACATCCTTTGTCCCCCAGCACTCCATTACTGTACGTCCCCTCACTATTGCATCAATGCTACCCCCTCGACACTTCATGTCAGCTCAGATGAAGAGTCATCTAGACTCAAAATGTTAGCTTGCTTTTTTTCTCCATGGATGCTGCCTGACCTGCTGAGATCTCCAGAATTTTTTGTTTTCAGTACAAATTCCAGCACCTGCGATAATTTGCTCCCACTAAGAGACTAGGAATGGCATGTTGGCTCAGTGGTTACCACTGTTGTCTCACGGACCCGGGTTCAATTCCACCCTCGTGCGACACTCTCTGTGGAGGTTGCACATTTTCCCAGTGTCTGCGTAGGGTTTCCTCCAGGTGCTCTGGTTTCCTCCCACAATCCAAAGATGTGCAGGTTTGGTGAATTGGCCAAGCTGAATTGCCCATATTGTTTAGGGAAGTGCATTAGTCAGGTGTAAATGTAGAGTCATAGGTAAGGAGAATGGGTCTGGGGTAGGGTTACTCTTTGGAGGGTTGATGTGGACTTGATCGGCTGAAGGGCCTGCTTTCCCGCTGTCGGGATTCTATGATTCTACTTTGTAGTTAGTGTACCAATCACTCTGTTCCTCTTGCAAAGAAGTGAAAAGAATCTGGAGAAAGTGGATTGAAGAACAGAAAGTCTTGAGAAGCAAAATAGTTTTAAGCTGGTTGGAGGAAAGTATAGAGGGGATGTCAGAGGCGGGTTCTTTACACAGGGTGTTGTGAGAGCATGGAATGCGTTGCCAGCAGCAGTTGTGGAAGCAAGGTCATTGGGGACATTTAAGAGACTACTGGACATACATATGGTCTCAGAAATTTGAGGGTGCATACATGAGGATCAGTGATCGGTGCAACATCGTGGGCTGAAGGGCCTGCTCTGTGCTGTACTGTTCTATGTTCTAAACATCTCATCCAACCCTGTGAACTAATACTGAACTGTATTTCATCAGCTTCCCCCCATAACATCAATGTTTCCTTGTCTACGGTTTGTCAGGATTTAAAAGGTGGTTATAATTTCAACTATAGTGCAATTACTTCTTGACACTTCTATTTTTTTTAACTGCAGTTAGAATTTACTTATTTACTTACATACGGTAGTTGTTAAGCACAGGAGCATTGTCAGTGTTATGTGTTAGTGTGATTCTACCAGGCAGGTCAATTGGGGCCTTTGTGTGCTTTGATTAGATCATTACATTTTATGGCCACCCTGGGAAGAGTGGGGCTTAAGAAACCATCACTTTCTCAAGTTTCTTCCATGAATAGCAGTTGATGCTGGATCAGTTATCAATTTAAATCTGAGATGCATAAATTTTTCCAAAGCAAAGTTATTAAGGGATATGGGCAAAAGGCAGGTATATAGAGTTGGTGGGACAGGCTTGAGCAGCTCAATGGCCTACTCCTGTTCCTATATTTCAAGTGAATTGTAACAATAGCGGAAAATGTTAATGCTTGGGAGAGAATAGCCACAGCTTGTCCACTAGCAGTAGATGGACTTCAAAGTGTGAAGAAAGTGTTGAGGATATTGGATTCTAAGCCATTGTGCTTAAAACTGTCCATTTACTTGCAAGATGAATCAAAGTTGGTGTCCTGAGGATTGCTAATCAACATTTCTACCTAGATGCAAGGTCACTGTGATTTAACTTAATATGGATGATGGGTTTTGAGAATAGAAGGGTACAACAGCCAGGTCAGTCTGCCAGGTTCTGGCTCAAAGAGTCGTTGGAAGTTAAAAGTTTCTGTGAATCACTGCGCAGGGATGTGGTTGAAAGCTAATGCTCAGTTTGAATTTGTGTGTAGTTAAAACAAGGCAAAAAGGTTTGTCAACTTACACTTGAGGTATCTCGAGATGAAAAGCAACACTGTGAGAGATGAATCTGTGTTTATAAATTACCAGTCTGAAAAAGGAAATGAATAGAAGTAAACCCTCAAGAGCTAAGAATCACTTAGAATTGATTCTTGCAAAATTAAATTGGCTGAAGGACACTGTAAAGTATATCAACATCCGAGGGATTACCATTTACCAGGAACTGAAGTGGACGACTATAGAAATACGGTGGCTGAAGTCAGAAGCTATGAAATCTGTGGTGAGTAATGTTACCTCCTGACTCCTTGAAGTCTGTCGACAATCCACAAGGCTTAAGTCAGGAGTGTGATGGAATATTCTCCACTTTACTGGATGGGTAAGGCTCCAACAACGCTCAAGAAGCTCAAAACTATCAAGGACAAAACAGTCCACTTCATTGGCACCCCATCCACCATCTACAAGTTGTACTGAAATAACTTTTTTACGTCAGAGAGCGGTGGGTGTTTGGCGTAAGTGAGGTCGGAGCAGGAAGGCTGTTGGAAAGGCAAGAGATTGCTATTTAAGAAGGTGTGTTCTAAGCCCCCGGTCCTACACAGTACAGCCTCCTTCCCACTACCCTCCTCTGACCTAAGTAATAGTCTACAGACTCTCATCAGGAAGAGTGGGAGTGTCGATCAGGGGGCCTGCAAGGAAGGTGAGTAACCGCTTTAAGGTCTCTAAAAGAACTTGCCTCGACCGGTGGAGCCCTCCATTTCTGTACCAGCAGCAGGAAGAACAGGAGTCTAACCAAGAAAGACTCTTGTATGTTAAGGTAAGGCTTTTCAATTTATATTTCTTGTGTATCGTGTGATTGATTAAAAATTTAATTGGTTAATTGAATAAAACCATAGCAGAGAAGTACCAGAAATTATTTAATACATAAATTATAAAAGTTAATTAGGTATGGCTGGACAGATGATATGCTGTAGCTGTATGATGTGGGAGCTGGCTGATCCCATTGGGAATGGCAGTGTTGGTTGCTAGAAAAACTCTGGATCAGAATTGATCTGGAATCTGAGCTTCAAACTCTGCGGCACATCTGGGAGGGGGAGAGTTACCTGGATGCTTTATTTCAGAAGGCAGTCACACCTGGTAGGTTAAGTAATTCAAATTTAGTAAGTGTTGACGGACAACTGGGTGTGACTTTAAGCCAGGCAAGTCGGGGGATTCTGAGTTCAGGAGTGCAGGAGCCTCACCTCTTGACCTTGGAGAGCACAGCACTAATCTAGAATCTGGTTTCCAGCATCTGCAGTCATTGTTTTTACCTCACCTCTTGACCTTGTCCACCAGGTATGAGATTCTTGCTGTACGGATGAGGGAACAGGCTGTGGACAGGATGAGCCAGCTGACCACGGCACCATGGTGCAGAAGGCCATTCAAGAGGGAGGGGAGCAAAAAGACAAGTAGTTGTTATAGGGGATTCTATAATTAGGGAGACAGATAGGATCCTAAGCAAGCCGGATCGGGAGTCCCGCATGGTGTGTTGCCCACCCAGTGCCAGGGTGCAGGACTTCGCCGACTGGCTTGAAAAGTTATTGGAGCAGGAGGGAGAGGATCCAGTTGTGGTCCACATTGGGACTAACAACATAGGCAAGGATAGGAAGGAGGACCTGTTTGGGGATTATCAAGCATGAGGAAGGAAAGTGAAGTACAGGTCCTCAGGGATATAATCTCTGGATTACTGCCCAATCCATGTGCCAATTGACATAGGGATAAGAAAATTAGGGAAGTAAACACATGGCTAAGGGATTGGTATGGGAAAAAGGGATTCCATTTCATGGGGCATTGGCATCAGTTTTGGAACCGGGGGATCTGTACCATTGGGACGGTCTCCTCCTGAAACGTTTTGGAACCAGTGTTCTAGCGAAAAGGATAAATAGGGTAGTCAATAGGACTTTAAACTGAGTCGGGGGAAAGGGAAAGCGAAAATGACAGGAAGTATGGAGTTAAATTGAAAGATAAGCAGCAGGATAGCATAAGTGCAAGTGGGTTTAAGCTTGAAACAGACTACGAATGCAGCAAAAAGGAAGGATAACTTAGGGCATCTTATGATTTCCAATATCTCTAATAATAAGAAAGTTAGAATTGAGGCACTTTACCTTAATGGTTGTAGTATTCACAACAAAGTAAATGATTTAACGGCACAAATCATCGTGAATGATTATGATGTGGTAGACATCACAGAGACGTGGTTACAGGGAATTCAGGGCTGGCAGTTAAACATCCAAGGATTTACAACTTATCAGAAAGACAGGGAGGTGGGTAGAGGGGGTGAGGTTGCCTTGTTAGTTAAGAATGAAATTAAATCTATGGCACTGAATGAAATAGGGTCAGATTATGTGGAGTCTGTGTGGATGGAGTTGAGGAACCACAAAGACAAAAAAAAACATAATGGGAGTTGTGTATAGACCTCCTAAAATTGGTCAGGACCAGGTGTGCAAGATATACCAGGAAATAGATAGGACATGTCAGAAAGGCAAGGTCATGGTGATCATGGGGGACTTCAGAATGCAGGTGAACTAGATGAATAATGTTGCCAGTGGACCCAAAGAACGGGAATTCATGGAATGCTGAGAGGATGACTTTTTGGAACAGCTTGTGATGGAGCCCACAAGGAAGCAGGCTATTCTGGACTTAGTGCTATGTAATGAGCCAGACTTTATAAAAGATCTTAAAGTATGGGAATACTTAGGAAGCAGCAATCATAATATGGCAGAGTTCAGTTTGAAATTTGAAAGAGAGAAGGCAAAATCGGACGTAATGGTGTTACAGTTAAATAAAGGTAATTAGGAGGGCATGAGAGAGGAACTGACGAAAATAGACTGGAAGCAGAGCCTAATGGGAAAGACAGTAGATCAACAATGGCAGGAGTTTCTGGAGGACACAGTATACAGGTTTGTCCCAAAGAAAAGAAAGATTAGCCGGGGGAGGGGATTAGACAACCATGGCTGACAAAGGAAGTCAGGAAATGTATCAAAGAGAAAGAGAGAGCCTATAAAGTGGCCAAGAGCACTGGGAAATCAGAAGATTGAGAAGACTACAAAAACAAACAGAGGATAATAAAGAGAGAAATAAGGAAGGAGAGGATCAAATATAAAGGTAGGCTAGCCAGTAATATTAGAAATGATAGTAAAGGTTTCTTTCAATACATAAGAAACAAACAACAGGCAAAAGTAGACATCAGGCTGCTCCAAACTGATGCTGGAAGGGTAGTGATGGGAGATCAGGAAATAGCTGAAGAACTTAATCAGTACTTTGCATCAGTCTTCACAATGGAAGACATGAGTAATATCCCAACAATTAAGGAGAGTCGGGGGGCAGAGTTGAGTATGATAGCTAAAAGCTAAAAATTGATAAATGACTTTGCCCCGATGGGCTACATCCTAAAGTTCTGGGGGAGGTGGCTGATGAAACAGCAGAGGCGATGGTTGTAATCTTTCAAAAGTCACTGGAATCAGGGAAAGTCCCAAATGATTGGAAAATCACTGTTGTAACCTCCTTCTTCAAGAGAGGATCAAGACAAAAGATGGAAAATTATAAGCTTGTTAGTAAAATTCTAGAATCCATTGTTAAGGATGAGACTTCTAAGTTCTTGGAAGTGCAGGGTCGGATTAGAACAAGCCAGCATGGTTTTAGAAAGGGAGGTCCTGCCTGTTAGAATTCTTTGAAGGGGTTACATGTAGGTTAGACCAAGGTAACCTAGTGGATGTTATTTATCTAGACTTCCAAAAAGCCTTTGATAAGGTACCTCACAAGAGACTGCTGAGTAAGATGAGGGCCCATGGTGTTCGAGGTGAGCTACTGGCATGGATTGAGGATTGGCTGTCTGACAGAAGGCAGAGATTGGGGATAAAAGGTTCTCATTCGGAATTGCAGCCGGTGACAAGTGGTGTCTTGCAGGGTTCAGTGTTGGAGCTGCAGCTGTTCACTTGCTATATTAATGATTAGATTAGATTAGATTACTTACAGTGTGGAAACAGGCCCTTCGGCCCAACAAGTCCACACCGATCTTCCGAAGGGCAACCCACCCAGACCCATTCCCCTACATTTACGCCTTCACCTAACATTACCGGCAATTTAGCATGGCCAATTCACCTAACCTGCACATTTTTAGACTGTGGGTGGAAACCGGAGCACCCGGAGGAAACCCACACAGACATGGGGAGAATGTGCAAACTCCACACAGACAGTTGCCGGAGGCGGGAATTGAACCGGTTCTCTGGCACTGTGAGGCAGCAGTGCTAACCACTGTGCCCCCGTGCCACCCATCTGGATGAAGGGACTGGGGTATTCTGGTGAAGTTTGCCGATGATACGAAGTTAGGCGGACAGGCAAGTAGTACTGAGGAGGCGTGGAGGCTGCAGAAAGATTTAGACATTTTAGGAGAGTGGTCCAGGAAATGGCTCATGAAATTCAATGTGAGCAATAGTGAGGTTTTGCATTTTGGAAAAAAGAATACAGACATGGACTATTTTCTGAACGGTGAGAAAATTCATAGAGCCAAAGTACAAAGGAATCTGGGAGTGCTGGTCCAGGATTCTCTAAAGGTTAACTTGCAGGTTGAGTCCGTGATTAAGAAAGTGAATGTAATGTTGTCATTTATTTCAAGAGGGTTGAAATATAAAGCAGTGATGTGCAACTGGGACTTTATAAAGCTCTAGTTAGGCCCCATTTAGAATACTGCGTCCAATTTTGGGCCCTACACCTCAGTAAGGACATACTGGCACTGGAGCGTGTCCTGCGGAGATTCATACGGATGATCCCTGGAATGGTTGGCCTAATATACAATGATTGGTTGACGATCCTGGGATTGTATTCATTAGAGTTTATACGGTTGAGGGAAGATCTAATAGAAACTTACAAGATAATGCGTGGCTGAGAATGGCTTAATGCATGGATGCTGAGAAGTTGTTTCCATTAGTGGAGAAACTAGGATCCATGGGCACAGCCTTAAAATTAGAGGGGGTCAATTTAGAATGGAAATGAGGAGACACTTCTTCAATCAGAGTGTTATGGAACTGTGGAATTCATTGCCATGGAGTGCAATGGAGGCGGGGATGCTAAATGTCTTAAAGGCACAGATTGATAAATTCTTGATCTCACAAGGAATTAAGGGATATGGGGAAAGTGTGGGTCAGTGGAGTTGAAATGCCCATCAGCCATGACTAAATGGTGGAGTGGACTCAATGGGCCGACTGGCCTTCCTTCCACTCCTATGTCTTATGGTCTTAACTCAAAGTTCTTTTGAGAGCTCTTTCCAAATCCATAATCTCTACCACCTACAAGGATGAGGGCAAACAGACACACAGAAAAATCACCAACTGCAAGTTCCCTTCCAAACTACACACCAATCTCAGTTGACACCATATCATTGTTCCTTGACGGTTTCTAAGCCAAAATCCTGGAATTCCCTGCCTGATAGTAGTGTAAGTGTACCCACATCTCGAGGACTACAATAGCTCGAGAAGGCAGCTTACCACTACCTTCTCCAGGGCAGTGAGCGATGATCAAAAATCTTGGCCTAGCCAGCAATGTCCAAATCTTGTGAATTAACATAAGAGAGTTTGTGGTGTTTCTTTATAGTTGTGCTAGAAGTAAAAAGGGAACAGTTTTTTTTGTGGTTTAAACTAGAAGTTGCCTTCAAAAATACTGTTTCGTCAAAAGTGCGTTTCAACTTAAACTACAATAAAAGTCCGAAAATGTGAAAACTCATTATAATACTTTTCTGCAAAACATACTAGCAATTTTAAAGCACCCATGAGATAAATGGGATGATGGTAGTATGGTAACAAAATCAGTTAAGAGATAGAGAAAACGTGGTGTAGCAGTGAACTGTTGTTTGAATGAAAACATGCAGTGGTGTCCTGAGAGTTTGTTTTGGCTCCTTTTGATATTGAAAACTTGAACTTGGGTATTTAGGGGAGAATTGTTTCAGGATTTGGTACCTATTTGCTCTGTTCTCTATTTGCCCTTGAAGTGAGTGGCTGTGAGGGCATGCAATTGGAGTCACAAGCCAGGCTAGATACCGGATTTCTTTTCATAAAGGAAGGACTAAATGAATACCTGTTTACGAGGTAGTAGGGGTCAGATTGATGGAATGATCTGTAAAATTCTGATTTCAATGTTTCTGTTGTATCTTCACAGGAAACTTTACTTAGAGAAGAAACTACCCAATGGTAAGATAAATGTTTGTCTCCTAATTCCATCAAAGTGAGACTTTATTGAAGTATCAGCAGTCAACCTTCCTCGGCGTTTTCTAATTATTGTACAGTTTTCATGCTTAGCTTCAGTGAGTAATCAGTGATCAGTCACCTATGATTTTCCCAACAGCTCTCTGCTAAAATATTTTTACTTAATTTTTAGAATGTCTGCAATACTCCCAGGCCAAAGCAGTGAATCCTGAATGTAACCTTCCAAGCAATAGGTCGAGTGCATCTTTTTTAACTCATACTAGTTACAACACTAATATTACATCAGCACTGTTGTATTTTCAATCAGGATGGTCACCCAAAAAAATGAACCCCAGAGAATTGGATTGAAGTATTTCATTTGTGAATTGCTTTACCTGCTGTTCAAAAGATTTCAGTATTCTACTACTTGTTGAATAATAAGGAGAAGACTAATTCTGTGGTTTGAATTCATAAGCCACGAACTATCCTGAATCTCATTGACTCCTACATTTTGTGTTGTCTTAAAGTAAATGTAAAGTTGAATGAGAACTGTGCAGCAATGTTTCTGGTTTTCCACTCAAATTGATTGCTGACAACTACATAACCCATAATACCATATCAGCCAAAACAAAACAAACATCTTGAGCATATTGCAAGATAAAGCTAAATGTTCTGAATGTGATTTATTTACAGAGATGTGTGTCTTTGGTGAGATTGACTTACTTTACAAGTTTTCCCCATGAGGATACTGACCGACTCTGCATTGCACCAGAGCTCAAGTATACTCCAAAGATTAGTGACATGGTGGTCAGCCCCTGCTGACTGGAGATGGAGTGCAATGTTGCAGAAGCTGTCACTGAGGAAGCAAGGCCCATAAATGAGCAGAGCAGTCCTTTCACCTATGTGCTCACTGTTTATTGTTTCTGTTCCTCTACAGGGTGCCAAACGCTTTTACTCCAATCTGTAAATATTCTCCGTAAGTACATCTCCATCCTTGATCTGCTGATCAGCTGGTTGAGACCCCATCACGTGATGTATATCTTAGACAGTTGGGAATATCGACAGGCCAAGGTAAATGGAACTAACACTGTATACTATTTGATAACCAGATTCCTGGTGATTTTGCCTGATTTTTTTGTAAAGATGCAAAGTCTTAAATAATAGGCATTAGGATGTAGGCTCAAACAATGCCTGCGTTATGATTGCATCTAAATGTCTAATTCCCAGTTTTGTTTAAATATCAAGTAACTCTGACAACCTTAACCCTAACTGCAACCACCCATCTCCTCCTCCTGTGAATTTATGGGAATTTCCATGAATGTTGTAGCTGGTTATGGACAATCCCATGAAGGCCTGAGAGATTCAGAACCCCAATTTACTCTGGGCTGTAATCCCCAGAATTCTTTCTGCAGCTAGTAAAGATGATATAGTTCACATGTAAACTGAATAGCACAATTCAAAAAACATACCTTATTTAAGCTCCAGAGAAATTGTTTATATCCAGTGTAGTCTAGTAAAGATAATGGCAGTGAATTATACTTGTCCTAGGTGTAGTTGGTGAGACAGTATAAAGGGAATTTTACTGTGCACCTAACCCACATTCTGAGATGTTAGTAAACCTTCACTTTATATTGATGTTTCCACAATGGTGCCAGATGGAAATCATTGTTGTGATCGCTTATGCTAATTTTGTTGATATTCTGACTGCTATTATCTCTTTTACGACAGACTAATTGTTGTTTTAATCTTTTTGCAGAGAGCCATGTATTGTCATCAGAGCCAGCTACTCTGGTTCCGTCATCTCTACCTATACTTTTCCCGTTACATGTTTATAAACACTTTCCATTTAATGTCACAGTCAACATCTGCTAACAACTCCCAACTATGATGTATCATCAAGTTCCTCCTGTCTGCAAATTGTATTAAAGACTGGGTGAAAATATCTCAACAAACCTTTCATGGAATTACTTAGAAATATAATGGCTCCTGTAATTGTGATGATTTTTTTTGGATAATAGATACAAATAAATTTGTTCAAAGTAATTAATAGTCTGGTTGAGAATTGCACAGGAGCTAAGGTTTAGCTCATAACGACTAGACACTACCAAAGACCTTTAATGCAGCTGGTAATTGGATTATTTAACATAAATAAATTGTACAGATTATATTAAATTGGGAAACGTGAATTTCTTTTGAAGTGTTATAAAATTAGAGGAGACATAACTAAAATGTTCCTTATATTCAAAAAAGTTTGGGGAGGGGGAGTTGTGATGTTACTTATAGCAGCTACAAAAGCAATTTGCATTATATGAGTAGCAAATGGTTTAAACAACAGCCACTATGGTATAACTGTGTTTTTGAATATTTTAAAGATTCATTTGTGACACATCAAGAAATGCAATTGGCGGGTGGGGGAAGGAAACATAAATTGAGTGGGTTTTTGGCCTGCTTTCTGATACAAGCTGACATAGACTGTTTGAACATTATTGTTTCATTATACTTTCTGCAACTAAGCAAGTCAAAGTGTTCAGGAAGAAAGTTCTCTCTCCCCCATCTCCCTGACTGCTGTGTGCACCATTCCATCAGATATAGTCCAGTAGCCAAATGATCTATCTCTCAGTATTTGTGGCACTGTTCAGTCTGTACAGATTCACAGTAAGACCCATTAGCTTCTTGAGGCCTTGTGCTCACATTATCCACCAACAAAAATTGATTGGGTCAATCAACTCATGACAGACAAGACCATCCTTTGTTTTACACTGGTTTAATCATATACCTTTCAATAGCTTTCATTACATCAGCAGCAACACTGCCTCTATGCTGCAGTTTACCTGGGATGACTGAAACACTGAAGTTATGCTGCGTTATAACTTATTTCAATTTAATAATAATTGCATGACAAAAGGTTGCAGTATTTTTAAATAGTTGAGGTTCTGTCGTCCATTTCAGAGTGTCTGTGACGGTTTTTAATCTGGCTTTGGTGTTCATAAGTAGCTGTCATGATCTCAGTGCTCACTGGGACTGGGTTTTACCAAAAGGGAAAGAGCTTACTTAAATGCAATCAATGAGTGGCCTGCCATGATCTATTCATTCATCACTCGCTCCCTCAATTTGGCCAGCAAGCCTGGCCCTAGCTTAGATTATGACTTAGACAAATTCTGAATGGTCTGGTGCTCCTTCATGCTCTTCTCCCAGTTCTTGCCATTGAACTCTTCAATAGTGATGCTGTTCACAGTACCTTCATCCAGGCAGTGAGCCATCACACCTACCAGATAGAAAATACAGTTGATTCAGCAAATTAAGTAATAAATAACTGAAAAAAGTGATGGAGAAGTATAATACATGCAAATCCTTTTAGACAAGGACAGAGCTACAGTGAGGAGACAAGAAAAATGTGTAAGGCGCATGATTGGTCATGTCAGAAATTGTTGCTAGATCCTTTTTTTTCATACGAGGATGTGGGCATTGTGGGCTCAGCCAGCACTTGCTGCCCTTGGCAAGATGGCGGTGAACTGCCTTCTTGAGCTGCTGTGGTCCATTTGGTGTAGGGACATCCACAGTGCCATTAATGAGGGAAATGCATGATTTTTGACCCAGTAATATCAAAGGGAAACTTACATATTTCCAATGGTGATTGGTTTGGAGGAGAGATTTGCACCATTACCTGAGAATAAGCAATACATAAAATCAAGGGAATTAGATGACTTCACAGCAGTGGTGAAAATACAGGAGAATTTCAGAAGAACCTGTCGCCAGCCACACCAACTGCAACAAGACATCTCTACTCTGATACTCAAATCCTCTCGCTATGAAGGCCAGCATGTCATTAGCTTTCCTCCTGCATGCCAATCTTCATTGACTGTTCTGCCATGGCACCCAGGTCTCGTTGCACCTCATCTTTTCTTAAACTGCCACCATTTCGATAATAATCTGTCTTCCTGTTTTTGTGACCAAAGTGGATAACCTCACGTTATATTGTATTTGCCAAGTACGGGGGAACCTCGATTATCCGAACGAGATGGGTTGGTACTATTTCATTTGAATAATTGATTATTTGGTTAAATCGATTAAATGCCTTTCCTCTGGGGCTTGGAGTTTTTGAAGTCTGCTCCCCAGTCAGGAGACTAGCAGCAGCACACTAGCCTCAATGCCCAACATTGCTCACTGCCCCCAAACTGCCTTTGTGGGGTAAGTCTCCAAATAGCGCGCGTACACAACTTTTTACTGGGACTTTCTGACAGGTTCCACGTTTGCCCTGTACAGGACAATGTTGGAGAGATTATCTGGGGATGGGGTTTAGGGTACAACTTCTGTAGAACGCCAGGGAAAGTATGGGGAGAGAGAGGGCGGGAGGTCAGTCATTTGGAGACGGTGCCTATTTAGTCACTGTAAACAAAAAAATGCGATGACTATTGGAAACATGTCTTTGATGTGATGTTTCTATCAGGACCTCGGGATCTCCTTTGGATAATCCAATTTTCGGATAATTGAGGCTCCTCTGTATTTGCCCACTCAGTTAGTCTGTCCAAGTCACTCTGCCTCCTCACAGCACACACTGCCTCTCAGATAGTGTCATCTGAGAATTTGGAGAATTTGGAACTTATGCATGTTCCTTCATTCATTATTATATATATATATATATATATATATATATATATATATATATATATATATATATATATATATAATGTACAGCTGGAGTCCCAGCACTGAAACTTGTGATATCTCACCCATCACTGCCTTCACTCTGAAAATGATTCCAAATCTGTGCTTCATCTCTCCAGTTCTCTATCCACGTCAACATATTACCTCCGATACGATGAGCTTTGATTTTGCTTACTACTCTCATCTGTGGGATCTTTCAAAAGCCTTTTGAAAATACAGGTACACAACATTCACTGTTTCACCCTGATCCACTCTGCTGGTCATATCCTCAAAAAATTCCAGAAGATTTATCAAGCATGATGTCTCTTTAGTGAATCCATGCTGACTTGGATGGATTCTGTCACTGCTTTCAAATGTTCAGTTATTCCATCCTTAAAGGCTGACTCTAGTATTTTTCCCATCTTTAATGTCAGGCTAACCACCCTCTAATTCCCCATTTTCTCCCCCCCACTTTTCTAAAGAAAGGAGGTTACATTACTGATCCTCCAGTGCATTGCAATTCTTCCAAAGTCTATAGAATGCTGGAAAATGATCACCGATGTATCTGCTATTTCTGGAGCCACTTCCTTAAGTACTCTGGGGTTCATCAGGTTTTAATCCTATCAACTTCTCCAATACCATTTTCTGACTAATAAGGATCTCCTTCATTTCTTCTTCATGCTTGACACTCTATCCCTTAGCATTTCCAGCAGGTTATTTGTGTCTTCCTCAGTGAAGACTGATCCACTGTGTTTTTCAATTCGTGTGCCATTCCTTTATTGTCCATTATGAATTCATTTATTCTAACTGTGAGACCTACATTTGTTTTCATCAGTCTTTTTCACTTCAGAAAGGAGGGGCATCTTTGCACAGAATTGTGAAGCTGGAACTCAGTTTCTATTTCACCCATAAACTCTGGACATAAGTCAACATTAAGATTTAGATTGAAGAGTTGGATGTAGGAAAATAGATACATCATGAGTAGCTATGATTAGGATTATTTGTTTGTATAGAAGGTAAACACTGGCACACACTGCTTGAGCTGAAGGATCACTTGTATGATCCTCCTGGACCTCGAATGTTGAAAGGAAGGCCATTCGGCCCATCAAGTCCACTCCGCCATTCAATCATGGGCAAGTGCTAATCTATACATAGACTTCAATTAGAGTTTCAAAAAGTATCTGATAACATTTTGTTCATAAGATTTTACAGTTCTTGCTGAATTGACATGCATATCTATAATGATATAATTTGCCTACCGTATCCATCAGGGTTGGAACGAGGGGTGTAGAAACTTTGCACACCACATGTTTTGCAGAAAGTATGTTTTGCTACCTTTGTGTTGAATGTATAAACAGTTAAGTTGTCAGCTCCCTACAAAAGAAAGATCAGTCCAACTAAGTTCAAGACCTTGCAATAACCAATTAAATATTAATAATGTTTCACTTAAGTTTCAAATCAAAAATTAAAACGCAAGACAATTTGAACACATTTGAGTTAACTGTTTGGTGTACCCTATCAGAAGCATAAGAAAGCAATTTGCACTTCCTTACATCACAACTATAAAATAATAACCGGTAACAGAATTCTGGAGAAACTCAGCATCTCTGGCAGCATCTATGGAGAGAGAGAGAGAGAGAGAGAGAGAGAGAGAGAGAGAGGCAGACTTTATGTTTCAAGTCCAGTGTGACTCTTCTGCCATCATTCTCAGTATTTTGCTTTTATTTGAATAATTTTCAGCGTCTGCCACAGAAACTAGCATATGCCAATAGTTTTATCATGTAACATCACATTTCTGTTTCAAAATGTTCAGATGTCCCGTTGTTAGCTTGTTATGGTAAGGGGAAGCTAAACTATAAAAGATGATATGGTCCCATATTCACACCCTAATTGTTGTTGAACCAGGACACAGGTTTAGATCTGAAAAATATGTTGCTGGAAAAGTGCAACAGGTTTAGATGGCAAACAATGAAAGGAGTCTCGAGTGGATAATGAAAGCCATCATGAACATGTTTGATCAAATGGTCTGTTTCTATTATTATGTCATCAACATCTTGTTATTGTCTACATTAACAAGAATTTAAGTCAGTGTGATAGCATACTCTGCATTCACCTGGATAAGTCCAGCCATTGTGGCACTTTGAAGCTGAAGGTGAACACAATGGAGGACAGTGCTTATTCAACTTTTCTGACATAACACGGAAATTTGGTGGAATTGTGGATAGAGAGGAAGACTGTCAAAGGATACAGCAGGATATTAATTCTGTGGAATGTTGGGCAGAGAAATGACAGATGGAGCTTACCCAGACATGTGAGAGATGATGCATTTTGGGAGATCAAATACAAGAAAGTATACAGTAAATGACAGAACTCTTCAAATGAAATACAGAGGAATCTTGGTGTGCAAGTGCACAGCTCCCCGAAAGTGGCAGAGCATTGAGTATAAAAGTTGCCAAGTTGTGTTGCAGCTGTAGAAGACTTTAGTTAGCCATATTTGGAATATTGTGTGCTGTTGTGGTCACCACAGTATAGGTGGATCTGAACGCTTTGGAGAGGGTGCAAAGGAAGAAGTTTACCAGAATGTCGCCCAGATGGGAATGTATTAGTGAGAACAAGAAGTTAGACGCACTTAATCTATTTTCGCTAGAGTGTTGGAGGCTCGGGGGGGTAACCTATTAGATATAAAATTGTGAGATGTGAATAGCTGGAATCTTTTTTCCCCAGTTTGGAAATGTCAAATACTCGGGGACATAAGTTTAAGATGAGGGGGAGAAAGTTTAAAAGGAGATGTGTGAAGCAATTTTTTTTTATTAACGCAGAGAATGGTAGGTGCCTGGAATGCACTGCTAGGGGAGGCGATAAAAGCAGATACAATAGCAAAATGTTTAAAAGGCATTTAGACAGACATGAACAGGGCAAGGAATAGTGGGACACAGACCTTGTGCACACAGTCAGGATTAGTTTAGAACGACATGTGGTTAGTTTAGACATGGTGGGCTGAAGACCCTATTCCTGTATTGCACTGTTCTATGTTCTGTCCCTGAACCTATAGTCACCATGAGCACACTGTGATTGTAGTGTGTGTACAGTTTATTACATTACCAACAACATTCTAAATCATTTCTTTAGTATATTTAGATTAAATATTGCCCAATACCATATGGAAGCACAGTCAGCATACACACAGCAATGATCACAATTTTAACAGCATGATGTTTGTAACTTGTTTGAATTTTGAGATCAGGGTTGCTGAAGGTAATGTAGTTTTCCATGGATTTCCAAAACACATTTGATCATGTGCCACAGAACAGGTTTGTCAGCAAACTTACAAGTTCATCGAATAAAAAGGAAAGTAGCCGCATTAATACAAAATTGGCTGAGTGACAAAGAATAGTTTTTATTTGGACATTAGGAAATATACAGTGGAGCACCTTCAGTGATTGATGTTAGGGCCACTGTTTCTCTTGATACGTACTGTTGACCTAGGGACCTGGGTCAAGCCTCATTCATCAGTCAGTGACAATGTATATGCAAGTGCAGCAAACAATAAGGAAGACAAAAAAGTCATTTGGCCTTCATGCAAGACTATGACTAGGAGTTCAAGGTTGCAGGACAGCTAATAGGATGGTTAAGACATCATATGGGACACTTGGAGGTGTAGTGGACAGTGAAGAAGGTTACTTCAGAGTACAGTAGGACCTTGATCAGATGAGCCAAAGAGTGGCAGATGGAGTTTAATTTAGATAAATGTGAGATAATGTGTTTTGGAAAGGCAAATCAGGGCTGGACTAACAAACTTAATAGTATGGGCCTAAAAATTGTTCCTGAACAAAGACCTCTGGGTGCAGGTGCATAGTTCTGTGAAAGTGGAGTCACAGGTAGATAGATTAGTAAAGAAGGCAGTTGGTACGCTTGCCATTATTGGTCACTGCATTGAGTATAGGAATTGGGAGGTCATGTTGTAGCTGTATAGGAAATTGGTTAGGCCAATTTTTGGAATACTGTGTGCAATTCTGGTCTTCCTGCTATAGGAAGGATGTTATGAAATTTGAAACTAGTCAGAAAGTTGGAGGGCTTGAGCTTTAGGGAGAGGCTGGAGCTATTTTCTCTGGAGCATCGCAGGCTGAGGGGTGACCTTTTAGAGGTCTAACATAATGAGGGGTATGGATAGAGAAAATAGACAAGGTCTTTTCCCAGGGGTGGGGGTCTAAAGCTAGGTTTAAAGGAAGAAAAAGAAAGATTCAAAAAGGGACCTTAGAGGCAAATTTTCACGCAGAAGGTATAGCATGTATGGAATGAGTTGCCAGAGGTGGTGGTGGAAGCTGGCACAATTACAACATTTAAAAGGTATCTGGATGGGTACATGAATAAGGAGGGCTTGGAGGGCTTTGAGCCAAATGGGACTAGATTTATTTAGGACATCTGTCGCATGGACAAGTTGGACCAAAGAGTCTGTTTCCATGCTGTACATCTCTATGACTCACCTTTATCAGTTGAGTTATATTACAAAAATGTGCAGGTAAAGTCGATTAGCCAAGGAAAATGCAGAGTTGCAGGGATAGCGTGGGGGCTGGGTCTGAGTGACAAGCTCTGGAGGGACGGTGCAGACTCAATGGGCTGAATTCCTCTTTCCACACTGTAGGGATTCTGCAAGAGCAAGGTCATGTTGGATCTGTACAGAACTTGGGTTAGGCCACATCTGGAGTACTGTGTGCAGTTCTGGTCACCACACTAATCGGAAGGATGTGATTGCACTGGAGGGGGTGTAATGTACTCTTCAGTTGTGAAGAGCAGCTGGATAAGCTCAGTTTGTTTTTCTTTAGAGCGAAGGAGGTTGAAGGAATTCTGATTAAGATGTCTAAGATTGAGGGGCTTGGACAGGGTGAATAGAAAGCAGCTGTTCCCTCAGTTGAAGGATCAATAACGAGGCATAATTTAGAAAATAGAACAATACAGCACAGAACAGGCCCTTCGGCCCTCGATGTTGCACCGACCTGTGAACTATTCTCAGCTTGTCCCCCTACACTAACCCAAAATCATCCATGTACTTATCGAAGGATTGTTTAAATCTCCCTAATATGGCTGAGTTGACTACATTAGTAATCCACGCCCTTACTACTCTCTGCATAAAGAACCTGCCTCTGGCATCTGTCTTAAATCTAATCACCCTTCAATTTGTAGTTATGCCCCCTCGTACAAGCTGATGTCATCATCTTCGGAAAAAGACTTTCACTGTCTACCCTATCTAATCCTCTGACCATCTTGTATGTCTCTATCAAATCCCCCCTTAGCCTTCTTCTTTCCAATGAGAACAGACCCAACTCTCTCAGCCTTTCCTCATAAGACCTTCCCTCCAGACCAGGCAACATACTAGTAAATCTCTTCTGCAACTTTTCCAATGCTTCCACAGCCTTCCCAAAATATGGAGACTAGAACTGTACACAATATTCCAAGTGTGGCTGCACTAGCTTTTTATATAGTTGCAGCATGATATTGCAGCTCCGGAACTCAATCCCTCTACGAATGAAACCTAACACACCGTATGCTTTCTTAAGAGCACTATCAACCAGGGTGGCAACTTTCAAGGATCAATGTACAAGGACAACAAGATCCCTCTGCACATCCACACTACCAAGAATCTTTCAATTGACCCACTACTCTACCTTCCTGTTATTCTTCCCAAAGTGCATCACCTCACATTTAGCTGCATTGAACTCCATTTGCTACATCTCAACCCAATTCTGCAGTTTATCCAAGTCCCCCTGCAACCTGTAACATTCTTCCACACTGTCCACTACTCTACCGACTTTCGTGTTATCTGCAAATTTACTAATCCATCCACCTATGCCTGCGTCTCAAGTCATTTATAAAAATGACAAACAGCAGTGGTCCAAAAACAGATCCTTATGGCACGCCACTAGTAACCAGACTCCAGGATGAATATTTTCCATCAACCACCACTCGCTGCCTTCTTTCAGAAAGCCAGTTTCTAATCCAAACTGCTAAATCACCCTCAATGCCATGCTTCTGCATTTTCTCCAACAGCCCACCATGTGGAACCTTATCGAAGGCTTCACTGAAGTCCATGTTTACCATGTCAACTGCCCTACCCTCGTCTACATGCTTGGTAACCTTCTCAAAAAACTCAATGAAGTTTGAGAGACACGACCTGCGCTTGATGAAACCATGTTGACTACCTGAAATCACATTGTTGCTTGCAAGATGATTATAAATCTTATCTCTTCTAGTCCTTTCCAAAACATTTCCTACAATATAAGTAAGGCTCACTGGGTCATCTCTACTGCCCTTCTTGAACAAGGGCACAACATTTGCTATCCTCCAGTCCTCTGGTACTAAACCTGTAGACAATGATGACTCAAATATCAAAGCCAAAGGCTCTGCTATCTCCTCCCTAGCTTCCCAGAGAATCCTCGGATAAATCCCATCAGGCCCAGGGGACTTGTCTACTTTCACTCTTTCTAGAATTGATAACACCTGTGCATAACTAACCTCACTCCTTTTTAGTCTAATATCTCGTACCTCATTCTTCTCCTCTACAATATTCTCCTTTTCCTGAGTGAAAACCGATGAGAAATATTTGTTTAGCACTTCTCCGATCTCCACAGGGTCCACACTCAATTTCCCACTTCTGTCTTTGACTGGCCTTATTCCTACCCTAACCATCCTTTTATTCCTCACATACCAATAGAAAGCTTTAGGGTTCTCCTTTATTCTATTTGCTAAAGACTGCTCTTAACTCTCTCTTTAAATACTGCCGAGCTGATCTGTGACTCTCCATCGCCTCATCTGAACCATCTCGTCTCATCAACACATAAGCCGCCTCCTGCTTAACAAGAGATGCAATTTCTTTAATAAATCACGGTTTCCTTACCTTATCACCTCCTCCCTGCCTGACAGGGACATACCTATCAAGGACATGCAATATCGGTTTCTTAAACCAGCTCCACATGCTCATTGTCTGCATCCCTTGCATTTTACTATCCCATTCTATGCATCCTAATTCTTGTCTAATCGCATTATAATTGCCCTTGCCCCATCCATACCTCTTGACCTGTGGCATGTACCTATCCCTTTCCATCACTAAACTAAATGGAATTATGGTCACTCTTTCCAAAGTGCTCACCTACAATTAAATCAAACACCTGGCCTAGTTCATTACCAAGCACCAGACCCAGTGTGGCCTTTCCTCTTGTCGACCCTTCGACATACTGTGTCAGGAAACCCCCCTGTACACATTGGACAAAAACTGAACCATCCAACGTACTAGAGTTATAGCATTTCCAGTCAAAGATGGGGAAGTTAAAGTCCCCCATAATGACCACCCCATTCCTTTCACTCCGACCCAGAATAGATTTGCTAATCCTCTCCTCCATCTCCCTGGACTCTGCGGAGGCCTATAAAACAATCCAAGCAGTGTGACCTCTCCTCTCCTGTTTCTAACCTCAGCCCACATTACCTCAATAGACGAGTTCTCAAAGGTTCTCTCAGCCACTGTTATACTATCCTTGATTAACAAGGCCACGCCTCCCCCTCTTTTACCACCTTGCCTGTTCTTAATGAAAGATCTAAATTCTTGAACCTGCAACATCCATTCCTCACCCTGCTCTATCCATGTCTCCGAAATGGCCACAATGTCAAAGTCCCAGACACCTATCATCCATGCTGCAAGCTCACCTACCTTATTTTGGATACTTCTGGCATTGAAGTAGACACACTTCAAACCAGCATGCTGTCTGCCAGCACATTCCTGTGACACTGAAATCCTGTCCCTGTCCTCCCTACTCTCATCCTCCTGTGCACTGCAACTACAGGGTCCTATCCCCCTTCTGAGCTAGTTTAAACCCACCTGAATAGCACCAGCAAATTTCCCACCCAGAATATTAGTACATCTCTGGTTCAAGTGAAGACCATCTTGTTTGGATGGTTCCCACCTTCCTCAGAATGAGCCCCAATTATTTAAGTACCTGAAACCCTCCCTTCTGCACCATCCTTGCAGCCGCGTGTTCAGCTGATATCTCTCCCTATTCCTTGCCTCGCTATCACGTGGCACGGATAACAAACCAGAGATAGCAATTCTGTTTGTTCTAGCTCTCAGCTTCCACCCTAGTTCCCTAAAGTCCTGCCTTGCATCCCTATCCCTCTGTGTGTGGTTGGTACCTACATGGACCACGACTTGAGGCTGGTCACCCTCTCCCTTCAGGATCCCAAAGATACAATCTGAGACATCACGGACCCTGGCACCTGGGAGGCAACACACCAACCACGAGTCTCGTTTGTTCCCAACAAACCTTCTATCTGAACCTCTAACTATTGACTCCCAATGACTAACACTCTCCTCCTTCCCTTCTGTGCAACAAGGACAGGCTCTGTGCCAGAGACCTGGGCCTCACTGCATACCCCTGGTAAGCCATCCCCCTCAACAGTATCCAAAACGGTATACATATTTTTCAGGGGAATGACCACTGACAGTCTTTTCCCCCTTCGAACAATCACCCAGCTTTCTTCGTGCATGGGAGTAACTACTTCCCGGTAACTCTCATCTATCACAGACTCTGCCTTCCGAATGATCCAAAGTTCATCCAGCTTCTGCTCCAGTTCCCTAACATGGCCTTGGAGGAGCGAGAGCTGGGTGCACTTCCTGCAGATGTACTTGGATGGGACACTAATGGTGTCCCTCACCTCAAACATTATGCAGGAGGAACCTTGCTCTCCCTGTACTGCCGTCCCTGTTACTCCCCTTAACAGAAAGTAAAAACAAAGAGACGCTTAGCTGATTTGTCCCTAGTCCTTAAGGTTAGGAGGTGGTTGGGTGGGAGGCCCTATAACTTTAAGCTGAAAGACAGGAGATTTAGAAGGGATTCTTTTTCACCCAGAGAGAGTGTGTGATGGGTGTCTTGAATGCACTGCCTGAGAAGCTAGTTATGAGTGCTAACCTTACAACTCCTAGAAAATACTTAGATTAGCACTTGAAATATCCTAACGTTTAAAGCTACAGGCCTGTGGGACTTTTGGTTGCTATGTTTTCACAACATTTCAAAATTTAACCAATCAATTTAAATTATACTCCAGGATACATAATGGTGGAAGATGGGTCTAGAATAGGTTTAGTGTCACTTTAGCGGTATAGACTTGATAAAGCAAATGACCTCTTCTATACTGTATAATTTAGCATTGCTGAAGACCGAATAGAGTTTCAACTTTATGACGCAGCTTACCTTGAGGAGTCTGAATTGGGAGGCTGGAATGATGAATGCTTTAATCTGTTTCCTTGTACAGATACTGCAACTGAAATTTTAAAAAATAATTTTGTCATAAAGTAGAAGTTTCACTGGATCACAAAAGTGTTACGGTGCAGGAGGCCATTCGGTCCATCATGTCTGCACCAATTTGTTAAAAGAGCATGATTACCTTGTATTAATATCCTGCTTTTCTTCTGCATAACTTTGCAAATTATTTTTCTCCAAATAATCATTCAAGACCCTCTTCTTTTTTGAACCTGCATCTACCATACTTCTGGGAAATGCATTTCATAACATCCCTACTCAGTGAGAAAATGCTTTTCTTCACTTCACCCTTGCTTCTTTTATACATCACTTTAAACGTATGCCCTCTTGTTCCTTTTCTCCCTATCTACTCTATCCAGTCCATTCATGATTTTGAAAATCCCTATCAAATCTTCTCTCCAGCTGCCTTCTCTCCAAGGAGAACAGTCCCAACTTCTCATTACTGAAGTTCCTTGTCCCTGGAACCATCATTGTAAATCACTTCTGCACTCTCTCCAATGCATTCACATCTTCCTATACTGTAGCACCCACAGCTGTATACTATACTCCAGCTGAGGTCTCACCAAGTTCTTGTGTAAGTTCATTATCACATCCTTGCTCTTGTACTCCAGGTAACTCCAAGATGATGGCAACAGATTAGGCAGTGTCTGGACTCAGCATGGGGCATGTCCCTTCCATCTACTTATCTTTTGTTCCTTTAGTTTTTTTTTTAAAACCTACCTTGGCTTGTGAAGAGAGCAGCAGCACTGCGGTAGATGAGGGCCTGGAGCAGGATGGACAACGGTTCAGAGCAGGTTAGCCATGGGTCGGTGGGTCCAAGCCAAGTAGGGCAGTCAGTGGTCATGGGGCCTAAGCAAAGCAGCCGGCGGGCTGGTGGCCCAGATGGGTTGGCTAGTGGACTGGGGCCCCGTGTGGTCAGCCTGTCAAGACTTTGAGGCCGTTATTGCAGGGAGAGTGAGATCACGAAAAAGAAAGTCCACAGCATGAAGATACTTCAGGGTATAGAAAGACTGTAATGTTTATCTTCAAACTTTATTTCTCTATCTTCCTAATTTATACTATGAAGAACTAATGTAGAATTCTTAGCTTTTCTCTTTATTTCTCTATTTTGTACCTTATCTACTTTAGTACCTAAGATGGTACCTTGTGTGGCAACATTGGAGACATTTCACTATACTTTATACTTGACAACAAACCTAATTTTAAATTTTACTCTACTTGTTTCTCTCTCCACATTTCCTGCCATTTTTAATCATCTGTGCACCCAGGGTCCCTCTGCTGCTGCACCCTTTTTAGAATTGTATTTTCTATTTTGTATTGCCTTTCAATGTTCTTCCTACCAAAATACATCATTTCACACTTGCCTGCATTGAAACTCAAATGCCAATTATCTGTCCACTAATTTGTCTCTGTCATTCTTGGAGTTCTCACAATTACAATTCTTCCAAGGCTTGTGTTACCTGAAATTTTGAAATTATCCCCTGTACAACAATGCAGATCATTAATATCAGGAAAAGCAAAAGCTCCTTCCTAAGACCACCCATAGGCATAGCCTCCGATTTTGCAAAATTAATCTTGTACCCGGAAAAAGCTCCAAACGTGCAGATACATTGTATCAGGCAAGGCACCAAAACTGCTGGATTTGACAAAAAAATTAGGACATCATCTGCATACAACAAAATCTTATGTAATTTTGACCCCACCTCTGGAGCTGATATCTTGGGATTCCCACAAATGGCCTCCGCCAATGGTTCAATCACCAGCGTCAAAAGCAGTGGCGAAAGGAGACAGCCCTGCTGGCTGCCCCTAAAAATGTTAAAATTGCCAGATCGCACCCCATTTGTGGTGACCACAGCGAGAGGGTCACTATAGAGAATCTTGCCCATCTTACAAAGACTTAGCCCAAGCCAAACTGCTCCACAGTTTAGAAAAAGTACGGTCACTCAACTCGGTCAAATGCCTTCTCTGCGTCTAGCGAAATCACCAATCTCTGTACTGACTGTTGTTGACATGCGTGAATTACATTAAGCAGCCTCCTAACATTATTGGAAGATCTGCAGCACTTTACGAAGCCCCTCTGATCCTCTTTAACAATAGAAGGTAACACAGTCTCCAGCCTTAAAGCAAGAGTCTTAAATGTGGACTTTAAAATCCTCTCCAAGAGTGTAATGGGCCTGTATGAAGCACAATCCTCCGGGACCATCCTTTAAGAATAAGTGAAATACTGGCATCTCTCAGAGATAGCGGGAGACAATCATGGCTGTATGAGCCATTAAACATGTTGAGTATCGGGCCTGACAAAGGTTTATAAATTCCTTATGGAATTCGCTGGGAAGTCGTCAGGACCGGGCACCTTTCCACTCTTAAGTTGGTTCACAGCCTCCTGCACCTCTTATTCTGATAAGGGTACGTTGAGAAAAGACTCTGGTTCAGGAGTCACACCCGGGAACTCCAGATCCTTAAAACTAAAGACTCCATTTTGGCCAGCCTCTCCTTGCAACCCTCAGATTGGTATAAAATTAAAGTAAAATCTCTGGAGTGCCGCATTAATCTTTTTGGAGTCATATGTTAGGTTCCCAGACCCTTCCTTAACTGCCGTAACGGCTTGAGGGGCACTCGTTTTCTTGGTGAAATATGCTAAGTATTTGCCTGGCCTGTCACCACGTTCATATAATCTTTGCTTTGCAGAAGTAAGTTCCTTCTTTGCTGTCTGAGCGCGGAATTCAATGCAGACCACAGCGTCAAAATCCTATAGCCTGACCAACGAGGGCCTTCTCACCTGCCTTCAACTGTGCTTTGAGGAGACGTTGCAGCTCACCCTTCTCACTGGCAGAGTAGGAAATAACTAACCCCCTGGCATAGGCTTTGGCAGTTTCCCACAAGATGAATGGGTTACTAACCAAGCCTGGAGTTAATGTCTAGGAACGCCCGAAATTCTGTAGAGAAGTACTCCACAAAATTATCCTCGACAATAAAGGGATCCATTTGCCAGTGCCTCAAACCGACTGTAATGTCCTTAATCTTAACCAAACAGGTCCACTAGAGTGTGATTGGAGATGGAAATATTACCAATCGTACAAGATACCATCAAGTCCAAGGTTGCCACGGGGGTCAGAAAAAAAAAGTCAATCCTGGTGTGACATCTGGGCAGAGTGGAAAACAAATGTAAAATCCCTGCCTGTAGAGTGGAGATGCCTCCAGACAACCATCAACCCTAACTCCACACACAGATCCACTAATTGCTTAGTTTGTAAAGGGGGTATTTGCGGGGGGCCTTTGGGCAACCTGTCTTCTGTGGGATCCATGAGACAGTTAAAATCTCCCCCTATAATGATATGCTGGGACTCGAGACTGATCAGTTTAGAGAATGCATAAATTTGAGGGGATGGGCCAGATGGCAATAAACATTTAAAACACAATATTCTTCCCAATTTATCAGGGCTTTGAGAATTACAAACCTCCCGTGCATGTCTTTAACACACTCTAGAAACTTAACTGGGAGATTCCTCCCAACCAATGTAGCCATTCCCCTATTTCTGGTATCAAAATATGAAAAGTAAATCCGATCAAAGTCACTCTGCTGTAGTTTCAAATGCTCATCATCCAAGTGTGTCTCCTGTAACAAAGCAATATCCACCTTCTCCTTTCTAAGACTCAAAAGTACCTTCGTCCTCTTAATTGGTGAGTGACTCCCCTTGATATTCCAGCTACACCATTTAATCCATTCTTTAGCCATAACTTTTTGTAATAACATTTAAATTCCAGAGAGGAAGAACTCTAACCACACATCACCAAGCCTTAGTGTCAAAAGATCCATTGAACATAAAAACTACATAAACTAAAACCACTACATTTAACAAACCTACAAAGTTATCAAGGATTATATATAACAAAAACCAAAAAACAAACCACATATAAAGTGCCAATGGCGCTAAATAGGGAAACTCACTTCCTGCCCAAAAGGGAGAGCCTACCCGTACCTTACAGAGGTTTACAAAATCATGAGGGGCATGGATAGGATAAGTAGACAAAGTCTTTTCCCTGGTGTGGGGGACTCCAGAACTAGAGGGCATAAGCTTAGGTGAGAGGGGAAAGATATAAAAGAGACCTAAGGGGCATTTTTTTCATGTAGAGAGTGGTATGAGTATGGAATGAGCTCCCTGAGGAAGTGGTGGAGGCTGGTACAATTGCAACATTTAAAAGGCATCTGGATGGGTATATGAATAGGAAGGGTTTAGAGGGATATGAGCCAGGTACTGGCAGGTGGGACCTAGATTGGGTTGGGATATTTGGTTGGCATGGACAAGTTGGACTGAAGGATCTGTTTCCATGCTCTGCATCTCTGCGATTCTATCCAAAAATTCAATTTCCCGT
Organism: Hemiscyllium ocellatum; assembly: GCF_020745735.1. Taxonomy (NCBI): domain Eukaryota; kingdom Metazoa; phylum Chordata; class Chondrichthyes; order Orectolobiformes; family Hemiscylliidae; genus Hemiscyllium; species Hemiscyllium ocellatum. The sequence goes on along the minus strand of NC_083431.1, from coordinate 803,090 downwards.
CCCACTGCCAAGACTGCAGCCCAGGCATTTAAATACCTGAACCGGGCATAAACTGCCCCTGAGCAGGCGTCTAGCCCTCCCAACCATTTTCCCTTCTCCCAACTAGAGCAACAGCACAAACACAAGCAGAAAAGAAAGAAAATACACAATATGAATAAAGAAAATTTTTTTAAACAGAAATAAGTGGTAAATACCCCATCCATCCTTTGGCATAACTTAGAAATTGAAAGTACACATGTCAATCGCCACCAAACAGTTTAAACCAGATTACCAATTAAAAAAAGGAAAAGAAAGCCCCAACCAGACTGCCTCTGGTTTTTTAAAGAAAAAAAAAATACATACCCAAACACCACTACTATTTGTACATACTAAATTGTTCAGATTAGGTTAATTTGTCCACAAAGTCTCTTGCCTTCCTCGATGTGTCAAGATGTACGGATATTCCTAAGGTGAGCCAAAGCACCGCCGGATACCTCAGAGTACTGGATACCAAACTCTCTCAGTCTTCTCTTGACACCATCATAGGATGTTCTTTTCTGGTTCACTGCCGCTGAGAAGTCTTGGAAAACATGATCTTAGAGCCCTTGTTAATTAGGGCCTTCGGATCATTCCCCTGGATTCTGGAACCTTCCACAATTCTCTCCTTATCTCTATAAATGATGAAACTGCACCAAGAGAGGACGTTGACCCAGACCTGATCTCCATGCCGCGACCCAGCGAGCCCTCAATCTTCAAGCCTCTCATTCCAGCCTCCAAAGTTACGGAATTTCAGCAACCAGTCCTCAATACATTCCACCAGCCACTTACCTCCTTTACCCTCTGGCAGACTAATGATCTGAATTTTTTTTTTCTCCTGCCCCTGTTCAAGATCATCCATTTGATCACACAAATTATGGACCTGCGTTTCCAGGGCTTGGATCCTATTCTTGGAGGGACTTGTATCAGCTTTACCACTGACTCTGTGTTCAATGTCATTTGTTCTCTTTTACAGGTCTCCCAGCTGCAGCATGATAGAGATCGGGACCAGCTTCTCTCTGCTTACCCAACGACTTGCAAAATTTCACGAGCTCCTTCACCAGGGCCTAGAAGGTAATCGAGTCAGAGGATCCTGCCTAGCCTTGGACACTCCTCCTCCCTTCTTCAGCATCTCTGGATGGCAAAAACGCAGGCAAGTTGATTTTTTCACAGTTTCCTGGGACTTCATGACCTTTCCAGAGTCCCCCGAATATCCCAATAGTCCAGGTTGGACAGGTTAGATGTTCGTCCCACTTGTGCTGTGGTGTGGAGTTCTGCCATGCAATCCTCCTAGATCGCCGCATTTTGGATCGCCCCGATATTTTTTCTTTAAATAGAGGAAATTGGAAGTTCTCTGTCACGCATACTTTAACAGATCACGAGAGGAGGAGGTGATCTTTTTTCTGGATGTTTGGTTTAATTAGCAGAGGGGTCACCGTTGTGTTTAGCATTAGTTAAATATGATTTTCCCTTTAGAAATCCACACCGACTCTTCCTAATCAATGCAATTTTTTTCCCTATGTGACTACAAATTCTATCACAAAATAGTTGATTCTAAAAGTTTCCCGACTATTCAACTTAAACTGACTATCTGAAATTGCTAGAATGATCCTTAACAACCTTTCTTGAACAAGACTGTCCAGTCTTCAGGCACCTCCACTGAGTGCAGGAAAGTTAGAGGCCTGTACTCCCACAATTTCCATTCTCACCTCCTTTAAAATTCTTGAATACTCATCCAAGCCTGGTGCCTTGTCAACTTTAGGTACCACAGTCTTTCCAACACTTTGACTTATCAGTTTTGATACAGTTCTTGGAATGGAGTTCTCTCCTCTATTACCATGACCAAGGTAGCATCACTCTCTTTGCTAAAGACAGATGCAAACTCCTCATTTAACATCTCAGCCATGTCTCCTGCCTCCAGGTGTAGATCTGCTTTTTGATCCTCAATAGGCCTAATCTTCCTTTTACCACTCTTTTGCTATCTATATAGCCGTGGAAGACTTTGTGACATGTCTTTATACTGGCTGCCAGTCTTTTCTCTTACTTTTTAATTTCCCTTTGGAGACTTCAATATTCCTCAATTTTATTTTCTAATTGACACCTGACATAAACACATTTTTTCTCAATCTTAACTTCTATCTCCTTTGTCATTCAGGGTTAGTTGTTCTACCTTTCCCATTTGACACAACATACCTTTGTACCTAACCATCTCCTTTTTAAAAAGGTAGCTCATTGTTCAAATATTGTTTTTCCCAGCAACCTCTCATTCCAGTCAATCTTACCAGCTCCATTTTTGCCACATTGAAGTCTGCTCTCCACAAATTGATTTTTCTCACTCTGCATTGTTGCATGTTATTCTCCATCATCAGCCTGAGTCTGATGATACAACGATCATTGTCTCGAAATGTTCCCCACTAACACTTGATCAAGTTGGCTAACTCATTTCCATGAATAAGTTACAACTCTGCATCCTTTCTTGAAACATTCTGCAAATGGAAGCTCTCCTGCATGTAATTCAGGAATACTTTCTCCACGCTGCCCCTAACTAGAAGTATCCCAGTCCTACGTTTGGATAACTGAAGTCTCCCTTAAGCTTATGGCACAAAAAGGGACCATTTGCATTGGGCCAGCTATCGTTTTTGGAAATTATCTTAAATCTTTGTCCTCTGACTCTGTTTCCACGTATCTTTTTATTTGGTAGTTTCTCTTTATTAACTCTGCCCTAATCAGTATTTTATGAAAGACAAGATATAGCCTCCTTAATTGTATACTCTTCCACCATTAATGCAGCTGAGGATCCTGTATTGCTGTAAACTGTTGCAGAAATGAGTTTGGAAATTTGATGATAGAGAGAAATAGAGTTAACAGTGCAGAGGGACCTGGGTGCCATCATTCATGAGTCACAGAAAACTAGCACGCAGGTACAACAAATAAAAAAGAAAGCAAATGCAATGTTGGCTTTTCTAGCTAAGGGAATATATTATAAAGGCAAGAAAGTATTTGTTGCAACCATACAAGGCATTGGTGAACCAGACTTGGAGTATTGTGTATCTTTTTGGTCCGCTTATTTAAAGAAAGATGTAGTGGCATTGAAGGCAGTTCAGAGGAGGTTCATTAGACTGATCCTAGGGATGATGGGTTTGTCATATGAAGAGAGATTGAACAGTTTAGGCCTATACTCTCTGGAATTTAGAAGACTCAGGTGAGATCAAGTTGAGGTATTCAAGATGATTGCTACAAATTGAGGAGTGATAGATTTAACACATATCAAAGGCAGGTTCTTCACTCAGTGTGGCAAGAGCATGGAATGTCCTGTCTGCCAATGTAGTTAACTCAGCCACATCAGGAGATTTAAACAATCCTTGGATAAGCATATGGATGATGATAATGGGATAATGTAGGGGGATGGGGCTTAGATTAGTTCACAGGTTGTCACAATATCAAGGCCTGAAGAGTTTGTTCTGCGCTGTGTTGTTCTATGATAAAAGGTGTGGATAAAAAAAGTATGAGGCAGATGCTTCCTCTTGTGGGGCATTCTAGGGTGAGGGGTGATAGTCTTAGGATAAGGGGTAGCAAATTTAAAACAGAGTTGAGAAGAAAATATTTGCAAAGGATTGTGAATATGTGGAAATCACAACCCAAAAAAAGTGCAGTGGATGCTGGTACAGTAAGTAAATTTTAAGGAAGAATTAGACATTTTTATTTGGTAATGGGTTGAAGGGATATGGACAGAAGACAGGAAAATGGGGGGAGGAGCACATCAGCCATGATCGAATGGTGGAGCAGTTTCAAGGGCCAAATGGCCTAATTCTGCTCCTATATCTTATGATTTTATTAATGTTTCAAGTCATCAGAACTTTGTCGCTGGACTCAAAACATTAACTTCTTTTCTCTTTACAGATGCTGCAAGACCAGCTGATTTCTCCAGTACTGTGTTTTTGCACCATCCCTGTTGAGACTGAGTGAACTGGATATTAATAATGTGCATCTGCTAAAGGTCTTCCAGCCATACAGCTATCGCTCCACTGTTGAGCACATTCTCAAGTCTTGTCACCCCAGCAGAGCAGCCTTCTCCTCTGCCAAATACTGAAAACTCTACTCCTGACAGGGGAGAACTATAGTGAAAGGTGACTGTTTCCAAGTGGAAACTTTGGTCAGAAGAACATAAGAACTAGGAGCAGGAGTAGGTCTTCTGGCCCTTTGAGCCTGCTCTGCCATTCATTGGGGCCATGACTAATGATCATAGCCTCAGCTCCACCTACCCACCCTCTCACTATAACCCTTAATTCTTTTACTGTTCAAAATATTATCTATCTTAGCTTTAAAAACATTCAATGAAGAAGCCGCAACTACTTCACTGGGCAGGGAATTCCACAGATTCACAACCCTCTGGGTGAAAACATTCCTGGTCAATTCAGTCCTAAATCGGATCCCCCTAATTTTGAGGCTATGCTTGCCTGATCCGCTTTCACCTGCCAACGGAAACATCTTCTCTACTTCAACCTTATCTATTCCCCTCAATTTTATATGCTTCTATATGATCCCCCTCATTCTTCCAAGTTTCAATGAATATAATCCAGTTTACTCAGTCTCCCTCATAAGCCAACCCCTCAACTCAGGAATCAACCTAGTGAACCTCCTCAGCACCCCCTGCAGTGTCAGTACATCCTTTCTCAAGTAAGGAGATCAAAACTGTAGGCAGTACTGCAGGCGTGGCCTCACCAGCACCCTATATAGCTGCACCATAACTGCCCTGCTTTTAAACTCAATCCCTTTAGCGATGAAGGACAAAATTCCATTTGCCTTCCTAATTACCTGACGAAGCTTCTGTGACTCCTGCACAAGGACGCCCAGGTCCTCTGCACACCAGAATGGGGCAATTTCTTTTACCATTCAATAATAGTGCTTTTTAACTGTTATTCCTAACAAAATGGATGACTTCACATTTATTAACATTGTACTCCATCTGCCAGATCTTTGCATACTCATTTAAACTAAGATCCTCTGCAAAGTTTCACAATCTTCTGCACACTTTGCTCTACTACTCATTTTAGTGTTATCCACAAATTTTGACAACGCATGGTCTCCAATTCCAAATCATCTATGTAAATTGTGAATAATTGCTGTCCCAACACTGATCCCAGAGGCACACTGCTAGTCACTGATTTCCAGCACCACACTTTTCAACTCTAGCTGTCCTTTGCCAACCAGTCAGGCAGCATCCAAACATAATCATTTCATCAGGATGGGGGGGTTCCAAGGGGGCTAAGAGATAAATAGGAGTGAGTTGGGGCTGGGGGGGGGGGGGGGGGGCGAAGAGAGAAAGATCACTGGGAATGCGAGAGGTAGATGAAGTTAGAGGGTGATGGTGATAGGTAGGAAGGGAGATGGACAAGTAGGACAGTTCAAGAAGGTGGTGCTGAGTTAGAGGGCTGGGCCTGCAGTAAGGTGGGGGCAGGGGAAATGAGGATACAGGTGAAATTAACATTGATCTAGTGTGATTGGAGGGTCCCAGGATGGAAGATGAGGCAATTTTCCTCCAGACGTTAGGTCACTCTGCCAAGGATATACAACTCCTTGACCTCCTCCACTGCCAAACTCTAGCCACTTATCCACTTCACCCTATCATCACTCTCCACTTTCATCTGCCTATCGCATTCCCAGCTACCTTCCCCCAGCCCCCCAATTTATCTCTAAGCCCCCTTGGACACCCCCCACCCCACATTTCTGTTGAAGAGGTCATGCTCATAACGTCGACTCTCCTGCTCCTCAGAGACTACCTGACCGGCTGTGCTTTTCCAGCACCACAATTTCGACTCTGATCTCAGCATCTGCAGTTCTCACGTTCTCCTAACCAACTGCCAACCAGAAAAGCACTCATTTATCCCCATTCTTTGCATCCTGTTAGATAACCAATCTTCTACCTGTAATGCCATGGTCAGAACGTGGTAAAAGGCAGGCAACTCCTCTAAAGTTATGAAGACCAGAATGCTCCACAAGTGAGAATTGAATGTCATAATTGAGGCCATCCCCAGTGTATACATGGATCTGCTGTAAGACAGCAAAGTTGTCACTGCAGGGTCTGAAGACAAACTCACTACCTGGGTATGGAAGTACACTAGCACATAACTCCCACCATGAGCCAGAGACCTAGTACCTCAGCATGTTCTGAACATTTGGAACAAATCAAACTAACCAACTGGTACCACTGTGGCACTGATCAGTTGGTTTATGACCAACACTCAACATCTATAGAAATGCTTCTGCAGTAGGCCTGTCAGCATCTCAGGTGAGTACCGACTTTCGCCTTCAGCTCCAGCGCTACAAAACAGGCAGTTCCTCGGTTAGAAAATGTTCCTCCAGAGTCTGTGCATAGTCATCTTCCACGTAGAGTGGAACTCTACGGTCAGGCTGTCCAGCCCCAGGATTTGCTCTTTGGGAGCTGGTCAAGGTGCTAGTGAGCTGCTCTTGGAGGCAGCTAGTAATCTGGCATCTTCCCAGGGCTAGGTCCATTGATACATCTCTGTTGTTAGCATGCTCACGAGGTGGATCCAGAGAGAACTTAGCAGCATAATAAGCTCTTATTTAAACCTTGATGTTCTCCAGATCCAAGACATGGGATCTGTCAGAAGCCAGCAGTGAAAGGACTGCTAACAGACCCCAGCCGTAGTTCAGATCTAAGTAATATTAAATACAATATTTAATGGAATGACACTATGTATATACCAGGGTCATTGCTCCAATTTCCATGCTTATGGTTGCATCCAGAAGTGATGGTCTCAACATTGTGACTAATCTCATGCTGGAGGATCAGTGAGTGGCTAGAGGCCAAGTTTTGCTTGATGTCAAACATAGGACATTGGGCATAAATGGTGAGGACAAGAGGGAGGACCTCAAATAATATATTGTTCAGATTATTTACTATAAAATTTGTTCACACATGACCTCAGCTAGTCATGATGATGGGACAAATCAACCTGGTACTTCAGACAGCAATGCTGTAACTGTGGACAAACTGCTGGAATGTCCATGGTCATGCTGGAGAACTGCCAGAATATCAACAAGGAATGGGAACAGAGGACTGGGCAGTGCAGGGTACTGGCAACCAGGGCCAGGGTGAGAGAGCAAAGATGTGTAATTGTACAAATAATATGCTGAGAGATCAGAGGGCAATCATGGATACAGGTTAAGTGGTTATGGGATGTGGTAACTTTGATATGTCAGCTGCTTCATGACAACATGCGTCTATTAGAATTGGGAAGCAATCTGATGCTCGTAGCATTAAAATCAATAGCAGCATTGACCTCCTTTTCTACTGGCTCTTTCCAATGATCCAACAAGGACATTTGCAGAATATTTCAGTGTGCCATGCCAAATGCATACGGGACATGACAGATCTCTTTTCTGAAAAGCAAATACTTTTGAAGGTTCAGGACAAACCTCAAGAGCCAGGATGAAGAAGCAATGGTATTTTCTGCAATTGCAGAATTTCAACAAGTGCAACAAGTTTTTGACTGCACACATGAGAAAGTGGAGCTCTCACAGTAACAATAACCTGAAAGTTGGGTTGCTGATCTACTAATAGGGATACCCAAAGAGGACCTGGCTGATGGCACTTTGTGTTTTACACTGGTCTCATGAGGGGAGGTATTGGTAGTGCCTGGGCTGCAACAGGAACAACATTACAGCAGGAGAAATAAGGTTCATTGGATGGACCATTCAGGCAGTGTCCTTAAGTGCTCTGTGTTGTTTGCTGTGCCCTACACAGTCTTGCTCAAAGGGATCCTCTACTGTATCCTCCACTGAGGAAGATAGAGTCATAAAGTCCTCCAGCGTGGAGATACCTGACCCAAATCGGTCCATGACAACCAAAATGCCCTGCCATACTAACTCCATTTCCCCGCACCTGACCCATATCCTTCTAAACCTTTCCTATCCATGTATTTGTCCAAACGCCTTTTCAAAGTTGATAATTGTACCTGCCTCAACCACTTTCACAGGCAGCTCATTCCAAATGTGTACCACCTTCTATGGAAAAACATTGCCCCTCAGATTCCCTTTTATTCTTTCCCCTCTAAGCTTAAACTGATGCCCTCTAGTCCTTTATTCCCCAACCCTGGGAAAGACTGGAGTGCATTCACCCTATTCATGCCTCTCATGGTCTTACATACTTCTGTAAGAATCCCCCCCTCAGTCTCCTATGCTCTCAAGGAAAAGCTCCTAGCCTGTCCAACTTCTCCCTAAGCTCAGACCATCGAGTCCTGGCAACATCCTTGTAAATTTCTTTTGCACTCTTAATTACATCCTTCCTATAGCAAGGTGACCAAAACTGAACTCAATACTCCATGTTTGGCCTCAATGTATAACTGCAACAAAACTCCCCAACTTCTATACTCAGTGCCCTGACTGATGAAGGCCAGTGTGCCAAAGCCTTCTTCACTGCTCTGTCTACCCGTGACTCCACTTTCAGAGAACAGTGAACCCGAACTCCAAGATCTCTCTGTTCCACTACACTCCTTAAGGTGAAACTCCTTGATTGGACTTTCCAAAATGAAAGACCTCACACTTATTCAACAAGTTTTGTAACTAGGGCAGGGGCAGAGCAGCAATGCAAGCGGTGAACAGAGCAGCAAGGAGAACAAAGCAGGAAAGACAGCAGCAACAAGTGCTTAGAATCACAGAATCCCTAGAGTGTGGAAGGAGGCCTTTCGGCCCATCGAGTCCACACCAACCCACCAAACAGCATCCCACCCAGATCTACCCTATCCCTGGATTTCCCATGGATGATCAACTTAGCCTGCACATCCATCTATGGGCAATTTAGCAGGGCCAAGCCACCTAACCTGCACATTTTTGGACTGTGCAAGGAAACCAGAGCACCTGGAGGGCTCGATGCAGATAAGGGGAGAATGTGCAAACTCCACAAAGAGAGGGACGGAGGCTGGAATTGAATTCAGATCCCTAACCACTGAGCCACCATGCCTGTCCAAGTGCCTGTGGTATAAGGTTCTGAAAGGGTTAATGTTGGACTATACTAGGCTCCAACCAATCTCATAGTGTCATTCAGTCCAGGATAAAGAATCAAGGAGTCCAGTTCTAGATTTGGTGGGGTCAGATGTGTCAGCCCTGGTTTTTGACAATCTTCGTAAGTATGTCTAACTAACCAATGTAACTTATCTATATTAAAGTCCATTTGCCATTTCTCAGCCCACTTCCCCAGCTGATCAAGGTCCTGCTGCAATTTCTGATAACCTTTCTCACTGTCCACGATACCACCTATTTTAGTGTCATCATCAAACGAAATGATGCCTTGTGCATTCTCATCCAAATCATTGATCTGGATAACAAAACAGCAATGGGCTGAGCATTGACCCCTGAGGCACTCCACTAGTCACAGGTCTCCAGTCTGGCCTGCATCCCATCAAGCCAATTGTGTTTCCAATTTGTCAGCTCTCCCTGGACTCCATGCAATCTAACCTTTCATGTGGTACCTTATCAAAGGTCTTACTGAAAGCCATATAGACTACATCTACCACCCTGCCCTCATCAACCTTCCTGGTCACTTCAAAGCACTCTAACAAATTTGTGAGGCATGATCTCCCACTCAAAGCCATGTGACTATTCCTAATCAAACCTTATCTTTCCAAATGCATGTGTCTGCGTGGGTTTCCTCTGGGTGCTCCGGTGTCCTCCCACAGTCCAAAGATGTGCAGGTTAGGTGAATTGGCCATACCAAATTGCCCATATTATTAGGTGCAGGGGTAAATGTAGAGAATGGGTCTGGGTGGGTTGCTCTTCGAAAGGTCAGCGTGGACTGGTTGGGCCGAAGGGCCTGTTTCCACACTGTAGGGAATCTAATCTAAACTACGCCTTATTGTTAGAACAAATGCTTCTCCTTGTTCAGACTCATGAGTTGTTCATCCTCTGTCACAGCTAATCAAACAGACCTTACACTCAGTACAGAAAGCAGGATTGGTGTCAGTATGTTGTGGAATTTCCCACAAATTTATAGAACAAAAGTTTAACCAATCGCATTCTTAAAACCAAAGCAACTATAACCTCAGTCACTGAGCTCCAGCATACAAATGAGAGTTGTGTGCTTGCTGAATCAGAACTTCTCCAAAGCGCATAGGAAAATAGGTCTTTACTAAACACCCAGTTAAAAAAAAAAAAGAGGGTCCTCTAGCAATGAACTCCAACAGCACAACACCTCCCATATTAACCAGTGAGATCCTGGAAAACGTGGACCATTTTCCATAACTGGGAACCTCCTCTTGATGAAGGCAGATCTAGACAACATTCATCATCTCCAATGTACCAGATCAGCCTTCAGTTGTTACTGGAGGACCAGATCGGAGGTCCAGTGTCGCAGTGATCCCTGCATTTGGATGTTTCAGAGATTTCAAAATTGATAGCAAGCACCTAGAAGCACCATCAGCTGGCACTTTGCATGATCTAGTGGACCCATTGGAAAGAAAGGTAGCTCAAACAGCCACATCCTCCCCCAAACCAACTTGGCAAACGTTCAGATACTAATCAAATAAAATCAACTTGGCTGGGTAGAACATAATAAAAGAAATAGGAGGAAGTGTATGCTATTCAGCGCCTCAAATCTGCTTCACTATCCTCAAAGATCATGGTTGATCAGCCCCAGGCCTTGACTCCTTTTTCATGCCAGCTCCTTGCATCCCCTCTGGAAATCAAAATATACTACATCCATCAGTTCCCCTTTAGAACAGAACAATACAGCACAGAACACAATGTTGTGCTGAACATTTGTCCTAGCTTAAGCACCGAACCATGTACCTATCCAATTGCTGCTTAAAGGTCACCAATGATTCTGACTCTGCCACTCCCACAGGCAGCGCATTCCATGTCCCCACCACTCTCTAGGTAAAGAACTTACCCCTGACATCCCCCCTATACTTTCCACCCTTCACCTTAAATTTATGTCCCTTTGTAACACACTGTTGTACCTGGGGAAAAAGTCTCTGACTGTCTACTGTATCTATTCCCCTAATCATCTTCTATACCTCTATCAAGTCACCCCTCATCCTTCGCCATTCCAATGAGAAAAGGCCAAGCACTCTCAACCTATCCTCATACGACCTATACTCCATTCCAGGCAACATCCTCGTAAATCTCCTCTGTACCCTCTCCAAAGCTTCCACATCTTTCCTAAAGTGAGGCGACCAGAACTGCACACAGTACACCAAATGTGGCCTTACCAAGGTCCTATACAGCTGCAACATCACCTCATGACTCTTGAATTCAATCCCTCTGCTAATGAACGCTAACACATCATAGGCCTTCTTACAAGCTCTAGCCACCTGAGTGGCAACTTTCAAAGATCTATGAACATAGACCCAAGATCCCTCTGCTCCTCCACCTTACTAAGAATCTGGATCAGTGGTGCTGGAAGAGCATAGCAGTTCAGGCAGCATCCAATGTGCAGCAAAATCGACATTTCGGGCAAAAACCCTTCATCAGGAATAAATGCAGTGAGCCTGAAGCATGGAGAGATAAACTAGAGGAGGGTGGGGGTGAGAGAAAGTAGCATAGAGTACAATGGGTGAGTGGGGGAGGGGATGAAGGTGATAGGTCAGGGAGGAGAGGGTAGAGTGGATAGGTGGAAAAGGAGCTAGGCAGGTCGGACAAGTCATGGGGACAGTGCTGACCTTACTAAGAACGCTACCGTTAACCCTGTATTCCGCATTCTTATTTGTCCTTCCAAAATGGACAACCTCACTTGACAGGGTTGAACTCCATCTGCCACTCCTCAGCCCAGCTCTGCATCATATCTAAGTCCCTTTGCAGCCGACAACAGCCCTCCTCACTGTCCACAACTCCACCAATCATCATATCGTCTGCAAATTTACTGACCCACCCTTCGACTCCCTCTTCCAAGTCATTAATAAAAATTACAAACAGCAGAGGATCCAGAACTGATCCCTGCGGAACTCCACTTGTAACTGGGCTCCAGGCTGAATATTTGCCATCTACCACCACACTCCAACTTTGACCAGTTAGCTAGTTCTCTATCCAACTGGCCAAACTTCCCACTATCCCAGGCCTCCTGACTTTCTGCATAAGCCTACCATGGGGAACCTTATCAAATGCCTTACTAAAATCCATGTACACTACATCCACTACTCTACCCTCATCCACATGCTTGGTCACCTCCTCAAAGAATTCAATACGACTTGTAAGGCAAGACCTACCCCTCACAAATCCGTGCTGGCTGTCCCTAATCAAGCAGTGTCTTTCCAGATACTCAAATTCTATCCCTTAGTACCCTTTCCATTATTTTGCCTATCACCGAAGAAAGACTAACTGGCCTGTAATTCCTGGGGTTATTCCTATTCCTTTTTTGAACACGGGCACAACATTCACCACTCTCCAGTCCCCTGGTACCACCCCCATTGACAGTGAAAACGAAAAGATCATTGCCAATGGTTCTGCAATTTCCGCTCTTGCTTCCCACATAATCCTCGGATATATCCCGTCAGGCCCGGGGGACTTGTCTATCCTCAAGTTTTTCAAAATGCCCAACACATCTTCCTTCCTAACAAGTATCTCCTCTAGCTTACCAGTCCTTTTCATACTCTCCTCTTCAACAATACGTTCCCTCTCATTTGTAAATACTGAAGAAAAGTAAAATAATCATTCAAGACCTCTCCTATCTCTTCCGACCACACACACACACACACACACACACACACAGTCTCCCACTACTGTCCTTGATCGGACCTACCCTCATTCTCGGCATTCTCATGTTTCTCATATACGCATTGGCCTTGGGGTTATCCTTGATCCTACCTGCCAAAGATTTTTCATGCTCTCTCTTAGCTCTCCTAATCCCTTTCTTCAGCTCCCTCCTGGCTATCCTGTATCCCTCCAACGCTCTGTCTGAACCTTGTTTCCTCAACCTTATGCAAGCCTCCTTCTTCCTCTTTACTAGACATTCAACCTCCCTCGTCAACCAAGGTTCCCTCACACGACCATTTCTTTCCTGCCTGACAGGTACATACATATCAAGGACACGTCATAGAAAAATACAGCGCAGTACAGGCCCTTTAGCTCTCGATGTTGTGCCGATCCAAGCCCACCTAACCTACACTATCCTCCATATGCCTATCCAATCCCTGTTTAAATGCCCATAAAGAGGGAGAATCCACCACTGCTACTGGCAGGGCATTCCATGAACTCTCGACTCGCTGAGTAAAGAATCTACCCCTAACATCTGTTCTATACCTACCACCCCTTAATTTAAAGCTATGTCCCCTCGTAATAGCCAACTCCATACGTGGAAAAAGGTTCTCATTGTCAACCCTAAACCCCTAATCATCTTGTACACTTCTATCAAGTCACCCCTAAACCTTCTTTTCTCCAATGAGAACAGCCCCAAGTGCCTCAGCCTTTCCTCATACGATCTTCCTACCATACCAGGCAACATCCTGGTAAACCTCCTCTGCACCCGTTCCAGTGCCTCCACATCCTTCCTATAGTATGGCAACCAAAACTGCACACTATACTCCAGATGCAGCCGCACCAGAGTCTTATACAACTTCAATGTCATATCTGTCCTTTGAGAATGTTCCATATTTCAACGACATCCTTCCCCGACAGCCTACGCTCCCAACGTATGCTCCTCAGATCCTGTCTTGCAGCATCATATTTACCCTTTCTCCAATTGTAAAACCTGCCCTGTTGCACGCACCTATCTCTCTCCATAACCAAGGCGAAAGTCATAGAATTGTGATCACCATCACCAAAATGCTCACCCACTAACAAGCCCATCACTTGACCCGGTTCATTACCGAGTACCAAATCCAATATGGCCTGCCCTCTGGTCAGACAATCTACATACTGAGTTCGAAAAGCTTCCTGGACACACTGCACAAATACCGCCTCGTCCAATCTACTTGATCTAAAGAGCTTCCAATCAATATTTGGGAAGTTGAAATCACCCATGACTACTACCCTGTGGCTTCTGCACCTTTCCAAAATCTGTTTCCCAATCTGTTTCTCCACATCTCTGCTGCTATCGGGGGGCCTATCAACTCTGCTTATTATATCCTCAAAGAGCCCTCGAAAATTTGTCAAACATAATTACTCAATCACAAAACTATGTTGATTCTATATGATTGTATTAAGCTTTTATAAAATGTCCTGTCGTTTTTTCCTAAATAACAGACTCTCGCACTTTCCCAAAGGCAGCCTGTGTTAGTTTGTCTAATACATTGACGATCAATACAAAATAATGGTTTAAATTATCTGCTATCTTCCTGTTATCAATTCCCCAGTTGCATCCTCCAAGAGTCACACACTGACTTGAACTACACTCTTTTACACAGCTGTAGGTATTAGGTATAGCTGGCTGAGCCACCATTAATCTGAGTTGCTTGCTAGGGCAATTTCAGAGAGCAGTTAAGGATCAACCACATTGCTGTGGCTTTAGAGTCATGTGTCAGCCAGGCCTAGTAAGGATGGTAGTTTTCTTTGCTAAAGGATGTTAGTGAACCAGATGGACTTTTATGACAATTAACAATGATTCTACAGTTGCCATTGGCTAGGTCTTAATTCCACTTGTTTAAAATTCAATTTCATCATCTGCTGTGGTGAAACTTAAACGTTAAAGATTAGCCTGGAGGTGCTGAATTACTGCTCCAAGACATTACCATGACGCCACGATCTTCCCCCAAATTCTTGCTCTCGATTATTTTTTTGCCAATTTACTTTAATTTTGCATTTCCTCCCATTTTATTAGCTTTTTAGCTATCTGCTTCTGGTTCCTAAAAGTTTCTCAACCTTTTGCCCTATCAATGTTTTTCACCACTTTGTATGCCTTACTTTTTTTTTATTTGATATTCTCCTTGACTATCTTTGTTCATCCTTCTCATCGGCACTGTCTTTTTGACTAGAATAAAAAGTGTGCTTAGTGGTATGAAATATCTACTTAAATGTCTGCCACTGCTCATCTACTGACCTTTTCCTTAGTCTAATGTCGCAGCTTGCTTTAGACAAGTCTTTCTTCACATCTTAATTAACTCGAGGATGCTAGTTTGAGACCCAAGTTGCTCTCTAACAAAAGGATACTGATCCTCTAGCAGATCCTTAACTAGAAGGTTTCTTATTAATCCTACCTCATAACACATTACTAAATCTAAAATGGCCTGTTCTAGGCTAGGTTCTGCAATGTATTGCTCTAAGAAACAATCCCTGATGCATTTTACAGATTGTTCTTCTATGTTCAATATTTGTTCAGCCGCGTTTAGAACACTGTACAGTTTTGGTCATCACATTATCAAAAGGATGTGGACATTTTGGAGAGGGTGAGAGAAGGATGTTGCCTGCTATGGAAGGTGCTATGAAGGGATTGAGTAGGTTAGGTTTGTTTTCATTAGAAAACAGGAGATTGAGAGAGGACCTGATTAAGGTTTATAAAATCATGAAGGGTATAGACAGGGTGGATAGAGACAAGCTTTTTCCCCCAGGGTGAATGATTCAATAATGAGAGGTCACGCTTTCAAGGAGAGAGGTGGAAAGTTTAAGGGGGATACACGTGGCTAGTACTTCACACAGAGGGTGGTGGGCGTCTGGAACGCGTTGCCAGCAGAGGTGGTAGAGGCAGGCACGGTAGATTCATTTAAGATGCGTCTGGACAGATGCATGAGTAGGTGGGGAGCAGAGGGATACAGATGCTTAGGAATTGACCGACAGGTTTAGACAGCAGATTTGGATCGGCTCAGGCTTGAAGGGCCGGTTCCTGGGCTGTAAATTTTCTTTGTTCGTTGTTTTTTTTAAGAACATAGAACAGTACAGCACAGAACAGGCCCTTCAGCCCACGATGTTGTGCCGACCACTGATCCTCATGTATCCACCCTCAAATTTCTGTGACCATATGCATGTCCAGTAGTCTCTTAAATATCCCCAATGACCTTGCTTCCACAACTGCTGCTGGCAACGCATTCCATGCTCTCAACTCTGTAAAGAACCCACCTCTGACATCCCCTCTATACTTTCCTCCAACCAGCTTAAAACTATGAGCCCTCATGTTAGTCATTTCTGCCCTGGGAAATAGAGTTGATAGCCAGAGACTATCTGTGCCTCTCATTATCTTGTATACCTCAATTAGGTCCCCTCTCCTCCTCCTTTTCTCCAATGAAAAAAGTCCGAGTTCAGTCAACCTCTCTTCATAAGATAAGCCCTCCAGTCCAGGCAACATCCTGGTAAACCTCCTCTGAACCCTCTCCAAAGCATCCACATCTTTCCTATGATAGGGCGACCAGAACTGGACGCAGTATTCCAAGTGCGGTCTAACCAAAGTTTTATAGAGCTGCAACAAGATCTCACAACTCTTAAACTCAATCCCCCTGTTAATGAAAGCCAAAAGACCATATGCTTTCTTAACAACCCTGTGCACTTGGGTGGTGATTTTAAGGGATCTATGTAGCTGCACACCAAGATCCCTCTGTTCCTCCACACTGCCAAGAATCCTATCCTTAATTCTGTACTCCGATTTCAAACTCGACCTTCCAAAATGCATCACCTCGCATTTATCCAGGTTGAACTCCATCTGCCACCTCTCAGCCCATCTCTGCATCCTGTCAATGTCCCGCTGCAGCCTACAACAGCCCTCTATACTGTCAACAACACCTCCAACCTTTGTGTCGTCTACAAACTTGCTGACCCATTCTTCAATCCCCTCATCCAAGTCATTAATGAAAATTACAAACAGTAGAGGCCCAAGGACACAGCCCTGTGGAACACCACTTACCACAGACTTCCAGGCAGAATATTTTCCTTCTACTACCACTCGCTGTCTTCTGTTGGCCAGCCAATTCTGTATTCAGACAGCTAAGTTCCCCTGCATCCCATTCCTCCTGACCTTCTGAATGAGCCTACCATGGGGAACCTTATCAAATGCCTTGCTGAAGTCTATATACACCACATCCACAGCTCGACCCTCAACTTTTCTAGTCACATCCTCAAAGAACTCAATAAGATTTGTGAGGCATGACCTGCCCCTCACAAAGCCATGTTGACAGCATTTAATCAAGCCATGCTCTTCCAGATGGTCATAAATCCTCGCCCTCAGAATCCTTTCTAACACCTTGGAGACGACAGATGAGAGACTTACTGGTCTGCAATTGCCGGGGATTTCCCTATTTCCTTTCTCCAGTCCTCAAGTACGACTCCAGTGGAGAGCAAGGATGCAAAGATCTTCACAAGTGGCGAAGCAATTGCATTTCTCATTTCCCAAAGCAGCTGAGGACAAATCTGGTCTGGACCTGGCGACTTGTCAAACATTAAGATTGACAAAATTTTCAGCGCATCAGCTTCCTCTATCCCTATCCATTCCAGCATGCACACCTGCTCTTCAAAGGTTTCATTCACTACAAAGTTAGTTTCATTTGTAAAGACAGAAGCAAAAAACTCATTTAGGGCTTCCCCTACCTCCTCAGACTCCACACACAAATTCCCTATGCTATCCCTGATCGGCCCTACTCTTTCTTTGACCATTCTCTTATTCCTCACGTAAGTGTAAAATGCTTTCGTGTTCTCCCTAATCCGTTCTGCCAAACCTTTCTCATGCCCCCTCCTGGCTCTCCTCAGACCATTTTTGAGTTCCTTCCTCACCTGCCTGTAATCCTCTAGAGCTGAGCTTGACCCTAGCTTACGTAAGGTGGAGGAAGCTATGTTTTTCCTTTTGACAAGCTCCACCGCTCTCGTCAACCAAGGTTCCTTTATCTTACCACTTCTTGCCTGTCTCAGAGGAACATATTTATTCATCACTTGCAACAACTGTTCCTTAAACAAACAAACAAACAAACCAACAGTCTCCACATGTCTATAGTGCCTTTACTATGGAACAATTGCTCCCAATCCATGCTTCCTAACTCATGTCTAATCGCATCATAAATTTCCTCTTCCCCAATTAAATATCCTCCCATTTTGCCTCATCCTCTCCTTCTTCATAGCTATGTAGATCACCACTGTCCATCTGATTTGCCCATAAGTAAATTAAAAAAAAAAAATCACTCAGTGCCCTTCTTACATGCTGTAGGAGACAATTCTTCATGGGCCGATGGAATACTCCCATCCGTGACTTCATTAATTTGGTATTCGTTATTGCCACCCAAACTGAATGCACATCATGATCTATTGCACATATATCACTACCAACCACTGGGGGTTGATCAGTTCGGTTGGCTTGATGGCTAGTTTGTGATGCAGAGTACTGTCAACAGCATAGATTCAATTCCTGCACCAGTTGAATTTACTATGGAGGACTCTTCTTCTCAATCTTTCTTGTTGTCGGAGGAGTGGTGACCCTCAGGGTAAACAACCATCAGTCATCTTCTGTCTAATGAGAAGTAATAGAAAGTGAGGACTGCACATCCTGGAGATCAGAATTGAAAAAGTGTGGCACTAGAAAAACACAGCAGGTCAGGCAGCATCCAAAGAACAGGTGAATTGGCATTTCAGGCATTACATCTTCATCAGGAATTGAAGATTCAAAATTTGAACTTAGGCTGTTGTCAGAAGCAACAAATACATGTAGGTTTTTAGTAACAACAAAGTAGCTTTTCAATTTAAAATAAACATAACAAAATGGCTTCAAGTTATAATTTGACATGACTCTACGACAGTGCGAGCCTGTACTGCTGCTTTGCTGAATGAGCTGACATGACTCTACGACAGTGCGAGCCTGTGCTGCTGCTTTGCTGAATGAGCTGACATGACTCTACGACAGTGCGAGCCTGTACTGCTGCTTTGCTGAATGAGCTGACATGACTACGACAGTGCGAGCCTGTGCTGCTGCTTTGCTGAATGAGCTGACATGACTCTACGACAGTGCGAGCCTGTGCTGCTGCTTTGCTGAATGAGCTGAAGTAGAAGATAAGGGAAATAATGGAGTTTTCACAAAATGAATACTGACATGGAGTGACCATTTGAACTAACCTTGAACTCCTACCATAAGATGGTGATTTACGTAATTAAGAACTCATTCCCAGGGAATATCATTGGATTAGCCTGCTGTCAATCATGTCATCATTTTACAGATGATTGGTCTTCCCTTGTAAAGAAGGCTGTACTGTCTCAAAAAAGAGTACTTATTGTTCAATTATAGTTGCACAATTTTGCCAAGGAGCACAGAAACTTTAACCTCTGTGTTGCTGGACAGAATTGAGTCAGACTGCCTTACTTTATTAAAGTAACGACCTTGCTTCATACAGACCGCATTCCATTGATTCTTTTGACAGATCTCGAACCAAGGGGCCCCTCTGGAGGGATCCATATCTTCGGAATGAGAAGTCGCCCTATAGTCTGGTAGGACGATGGTGGCCTTACCTTTTTACTAACCACTGCAGTGGTATTTCACTTTAAGAAAGCTACCTCACCCTTTTCCACTTTGTCTAATTTTCTATAACTTTGAAAATTAAGTTTCCAGTACTGGGCACCCTGCAATCTCTATAATATCAAGTTCAGTTAATTAACTTCTCAGAACAAATTAAAGGCAAAAAATGCTTGAGATCACAGTGGGTCAGGCAGCATCCATGGAAAAACAGCAAGCTAATGTTTGGAGTCTAGGTGACTCTTCAGCATTTATTTCAATTTGTGCTGTCAACTCAATTATTAATGTTGTATGCATTCAGAAAAAGAGACTTATCCTTTAATTTTTTTTAAAATCATAATTACTTATTCTGGTTCTAATTTCTGTTGCACTCTTTTGCTTATATTTTCTGCCCCTTCCTGTCACATTTTGACAATCATTTGCTTCTTCATTGCTCTGCAACTTTGCAGTCATTGCATGCAGGTAGGAGATAATTGTGATAGGTCGGTGAGGAGGATGGAGAGGATAGGTGGGAAGGAAGATGGACAGGTAGGACAGGTCAAGAGGGCAGTGCCAAGTTGGGGGGGTTCAATCTGGGATGAGGTGGGGGGAGGCAAAATTTGGAAACAAATGAAGTTGACATTGGTGCCGTGTGGTTGAAGGGCCTGAAAGCGGAAGATGAGGTGTTCTTCCTCCAGTTCAGCAGGTGACTTTGATGTTGTTTTAGAGGAGACCCAGGACTTGCATGTCCTTGGGGGAATGGGATTGAAGTGATTGGCCACAGGGCAGTGGGGTTGGTTGTTGCAAATGTCCCACAGATGTTCCCCGAACCACTCGGTGAGTTGGGGCTCAGTCTCAACAATGTAGAGGAGACTATATCGAGAGCAATGGATACAGTAACTGAGGTGGATGGATGTGCAAGAAAATCTCTGCCAGATTTGAAATGATCCTTGAGGGCATTGGGCAGAGGTGAGAGGTGAAGGTTTGGGCACAGGTTTTGCACCTTGTGTGGTGGCATGGGAAGGTGCAGGGTGTGAACAGTGGGTTGGTGGGGAGCATGAATCTAATGAGGGAGTCAAGGAGGGAATAGTCTCTGCAAATGCAGATGGAGTGGGGATGGAAATATATTTTTGGTGGTGGGGTCGGACTGCAGGTGGTGAAAATGGCGGAGGATAACGCTGGAGGGGAGGGGAAATTGCAGTCCTGGAAATAGGTGGACATCTGGGATATCCTGGAATGGAATTGCTCCTCATGTGAGCAGATACGGTGGAGGCGGAGCAATTGGGAGTAAGGGATCGCATTTTTACAGGAGGGGTGGGTGGGAGAAGGTGTAGTCCAGGTAGCTGTGGGAGTCGGAAGGTTTGAAATAGATCTGTTTTTTTGCTGGTCGCCGGAGACAGAGACAGAGGGGTCCAGGAAGGGGGAGGGAGGTGTTGGAGATGGTCCACGTGAACTTGAAATGTTAGAGATGGTGAAATTAAAATAAATCCGTCTCAGTAAGAAAATGGGGCTGGTGAAATTAATTGGATAAAGGCTGACAAACCACCAGGACCCCAGAATACTACAGGATTGGTAGTCATCAAACAAAATTATACAGTTTCTGGGGCAGTTCCTTTAGATTGGAGGGTAATAAATATTACCCCACAATTTAAAAATCAAGGGAGAGATAAAGAAACAGATCATGACAGTCCTGTTAACCTCGCATAGAAGTGAGGAACATGCTGGAGTTTTATTAAAAAAAGGGAAAACAGAACACTTGGAAAACATTAACAGGCAAGTAGGAGGCCTTTAAAAGCGAGGTAGCTAGAGTTCAAGGTCTGTATGTTCCTGTGAGGGTGAAAGGCAAGGTTAACATGAATAGGAAACTCTGGATGACAAGAGGTCTTGAGGCATTGACCAGAAAAAAGGATGCGAAAGTGAGAACTGCAGATTAGAGTCAAGATTGTGGTGCTGGAAAAGCACAGCAGGTCCAGTAACATCAACGTTTCGGACATGAGCCCTGCTGAAGGGCTTATGCCCAAAATGTCGATTATCCTGCTCCTCGGATGCTGCCTGACCTGCTCTGCTTTTCCAGCAAAAAAAAAGAGGCATGGCTCAGGTACAGGCAGATGGGATCAAGTGAATCCCTGGAGGCATACAGTAGATACAGGAGTTTACTGAAGAAGGAAATCAGGAGGGTGATAAGGGGACATGACATAGCCTTGCCTGAGAAGATTAGGGTGAATTCAATGAGGTTCTTTAAGTATATTAAAAGAAAAAGAATAACTAGAGAGAGAATAGGGACCCTCAAGGGATCAAAGTGGACATAAACGTGTAGAATTGCAGGAGCTGGGCAAGGTTCTCAATGAATATTTTTCCGCTGTGTTTACCATGGCAAGACTTGGGAACTTGGGGAAGTTAGTGGTGATACCTTGGGGACAAGCCCATCTCACAATAGAGATGTTGGATGTATTAGAACGTATGAAGGTGGATAAATCTCCTGGTCCTGACAAATATCTCCACGAACGCTGCAAGAGACTAGAGAATAAGTTGCAGTGGCCCTTGCTGATATTTTTGCATTATTGTTAGTCACGGGTGAGGTCCTGGAAGACTTGAGGGTAGTAAATGTGCCCTTATTCAAGAAGGACTGCAAAGAAAAACCTAGGAACTATAGACCAGTAAGCTTAACATCTGTGGTAGGTAAGTTACTTGAGAAGATTCTGAGGGATAAGATACACATGCATTTGGAAAGAGAGGGTTTGATTAGGAGTTGTCAGCATAGCTTTGTCAGTGGGAGATCACACCTCACAAATTTGTTACAGTTCTTTGATAAAGTGACCAGGAAGGTTGATAAGAGCAGTGTAGTAGATGTAGTCTATAAGGCCTTTGATAAAATTCCACATGGTAGGCTGCTCTGGAAGGTTAGATTGCATGGAATCCAGGGCAAGCTGGCAAACTGGATACACAATTGACTTGATGGTAGGAAGCAGAGGGCAAAAGTGGAAGGATGCTTGTCAGACTGGAGGCCTGTAATTAGTGGGAACCTGAGAGTCAACTTTTTTTACACCAAGGGTGGTATGTATATGGAATGAGCTGCCAGCGGAAGTCGTTGATGCAGGTATATTAACAACATTTAAAAGGCATTGGGACAAATACAGAGATAGGAAAGGTATAGAATGATATGGGCCAAGTCCAGGGAAATGGGGTTAGTGTGGATGGACATTTTGGTCGGCGTGGACCAGTTTGTGCCAACAGGCCTGTCTTCGTGCTGTAGGACTCTATGATTGGAAAAAGCCAGTGTGGGTTTATGAAAGGCAAACCATGTTTAACAAATCCACTGGAGGTTTTTTTTAAAAAGGAGTTAACTAAAAGAACAGATGAGGGAGAACCAGTGAATGTGGTGTATTTGGATCTTCAAAAGGCTTTTAATAAAGTTTCTCATAAGAGGTGAGTGGGCAAAGTTAAAGCATGTGGAATATGAGGTTGTAGTGGATAATATATTAGCATTGACCAAGAAGTGGTTGACAAAGAGTTGAAATAAACTGGTTGGTAGTGACTCGTGGGGAACCACAAGGATCAGCACTTGGGCTCCAGCTATTCACAATATAGATAAATGACCTGGATGAAGGAATATTTCCATATTTGCTGAAGACACAAAACTGGGCAGGGTTGTGAGAAGGCTGCAAAGGGGATTTAGGGTGCTTTAAATAAGTTGACCAAGTGGGCAAACAAATGGTAGATGGAATAGACCATGCCTAAATATTAAAGTTATAAACAGTAAGGAAGAGTATTATTTAAATGGTGGTATTTTGGAAACTGGGCATGTACAAAAGGGATCTGTGTGCCCTTGTACACCAGTCCATAAAAGACGACAGGCAGATGCAATAAGCAATTAGAAAAGCAAATGGTACATTGGCTAGAGGAATTGATTTCAGAAGTTATACAAGGCTTTTGGAAGGATGAGGGGGGATCGGACTGAAACATGAGGAATTCTAACAAGGCTGGACGGACTAGATGCAGGGTGAATGTTTTCCTGGGTTAGTGAGTCTAGAACCAGGGTATGGGTATGGAACTTAGCTATCAGCTTAGCTATCTGACGATATGGGGTAGACCATTAAGGACTGAGACATTCAAAGCACAGTGAACCAGTGGAATTCGCCACCACAGAAGACTGTAGAAGCCAAATCACAATATTCAAGAAAAAGGAGATATTTTTCTAAATTTTAAAGGCATCAAGGAGTAGTGGAAGTATGACATTGAGACACAGGAGGGCTGAATGGCCTACTTCTGCTCCTGGTTTTTATGTTTCCATGCTTTGCATTATCAGAGAGAGCACCCAAACCTCCATCAAAAACTCCTCTATTCAACCCTTCAATAACCACTTGCACCTCTGTGTGACAGAGCTTGCAGATCACACATTGGGCTTATCAGCTGTCTCAGAACCCATCAATCCCGAGGAACTGCCGAAGATGATGTTGCTCTTACTGCATATTGAGTCCCATTCCCACACAGACTGCATTAGATAATGGGTAAGCAGGGCAACATTAATGCTTGCCATCAATGTGTAGAAAACAATTTTTAAAAATTGGTCTTAGGTACCTATGTCTAACTTTAATGCTGATCATTATCTAATTTTTCTCCCTATACCTGTCCAGAAAGTCTCCATCAATACCTGCAGGTGCCATTTGTGACAATGCTGCTCCTTTAACAAGGTTATATTGTTCTTCATTTTTTTTTCTAGAGGGGTTGTAAAAAGCAATCTCTTTTGCCTTTGCTTGTCAGAAAGTGTTGCCACAGGCTTAAATATAAAACCAATCATGAGTGTTTGTTGGAGAAATAATTTTTTTCATTAACAAGGAATAATGTTGTAATTGGTAGCCAAAACAATACACTGCCTTTTCTTTCTTCAATTTCTTCTCATTCAAGATGGAGCCAGTTCTCTGATTAATGTGTTATGGGCCAGGCCAGACCGCCTCAAAACATTTCAAGAAGGTAGTCCAGACCCTAACATTTTTTAGGCAGATATAAGGCGGATGTCCCAGGAGTGATGCAGCTTCAACTAAAACAGAATTTATTTACACACCACTAAATGAAACACCAAAAGACCCCAAAATTTAGAATAACACCTGTTTGAAAACCCAACAGAAACAATATCCTGCAATGTAACAAAGGGGCTGCTCCAATTTTTTTTGCAACATACCATAAACACACCCCTTGGCAACACCTTTGAACTATTACACGTGGGGACACCTCCCATCTTGTACATAGCAGATACTGATGTGACTCAGCCAACGTTGTCGATTTTATATGTTGCAGGCAAGGATGCCCTGATGCATGGTACATTGGGAAAACCGAGCAAAGGCTACGACAACGGAGGAATGGGCACCGCACAACAGACAGGAATGTTCCCTCCCAGTTGGGGAACACTTCGAGTGACCATCCTCCAAGGTGGACTTCGGGACAGGCAGCAGCGAAAAGTGGCCGAGCAGAGGCTGATAGCTAAGTTCCATACCCATAGAGAGGGCCTCAACTCGTATCTTGGGTTCATGCCACATTACAGGTGACCACCGTTGCACCACACACACACACACACACTTTCAGGGACTTAGACCACTCTACACTCATGTGTGCATGTGTACACACACACACACACACACACACACACACACACTTTGTGGGGTGAATTTGTACTTTGCTCAAAAACTGCATGAATTCATATAAAACTGTTACCTCACTTTTTAAAAAAGAATCAATCTAAAACATCATGGCATAGACAGAGAACACAGGGGGCTAACACCTTCAACATATTGTCTGGCTAACACCAATTGTTACAGCTAACCTGAGAATGCAATTTTTAAAAAAAGGTTTTGTGATTTACACATGAAAGAAGCGAAACAATCATGGTATTCGAACAGATGAAAGACTCAACAGACAATCAAGGTATAATTTCAGTTGCAACACACTAAATTCTTGCTATAAATTCTGTGCTTTACAATTGTGTCCCCCACTATCACCCGATGAAGGAGCGTTGCTCCGAAAGATAGTGTGCTTCCAATTAAACCCATTGGACTATAACCTAGTGTCATGTGATCTTTAACTTTGTACACCCCAGTCTAACACTGGCATCTCCAAATCTTTGAATCAGGAAATCCTTTTACCCAGCAGCTTTCTTTGACTTGTGTCAGACAGACTGCTTGCTAAAACCAAACCAGAAAAATAAACCCTGAACTGGGAGAACTGGCCACTACCCTTTCATTGTACAAGTGTTGTTTTAAAAAAACGTAAAAGCCTTTTCCCTGATTGTTGCCTTAGGCAGTATCTGTTAGTCATTAGCAAAGTCCCTACCTCAGACAAATCAGAACCTCTGCCTTTTACAACCCCTCTAGAAAAGAACGAAGGGCAACGTAACCTTGTGAAAGGAGCAATCTCATCACAAATGGTACTTGTGGGTACTGATGGAGATGGTCAGTAGACACTTGCAACCAGTTTTCAGAGAATGCCTCATCTCCAGTGCAACTAAATTTATGAATCAAAGCATCTATCCAAAATGATATTATTAGAATCAGGACATAAACATAATGAGTAGAAACAAGCTCAAAGTCTACCTTTCTCTTCCTGAGACTTGATCTCAAGCGTCGTTTCATGTATAACCTTCTTTGATTATAGAATCCAAGCATCTTCTTTGAAGTAATCAGCATCCTGATATCTGATATTAAATCCAATAGCCTTGCCTGTACTCAATAATACCATGCCCATACCTCCATTTATTACACTTCCTCCAACAGCTTTAGACATTGCACCTGCTCTAACAGCACGATCCTTACCACAGTCTGTAGCGTTTACACCTTATTACACCTTTACATACTGCTTCTGTACTTCATACTATGTGCCTTGACATGTAGCCTGGTTGCAACTTCTATATTTGGTACTTTCTGTTCTTGTGCTTGACCTATTGTATATATTTTTCCTACTGTTGCAGGCTTCTTTCTGGCTGTACTGCCTACAGTTGTCATCATAGCCAACTATATCCCAATAAATTTGTTTCACACCTACTTGCAGTGAAAGACATGCAAATCTGCAGTGGCCCTCACTTCAAAGCGTACAGCTCCACAGTGACATCCTCCAGTATGTTTCACAAGAGCTTGATGTTCCCTGAAAATATAGAAACATAACATTATACTCTTTCCTCACTAAATAATAGTCATATTGATCACACAGCATGTAAAACAAACAGTGTGAAAGCAAAATGTGGATACTGAAAATCTGAAATGAACAAAAATGCTGCATACAATCAGAAGTGCTCACAGCATTTATGGAGAAAGAAAGCTAACATTACAGGTTCTGACGGGAGCTCAAAGGTTTCTCGTTTCACAGATCCTGCCAGATCTGAGTATTTGCACCATTCAGTGCTCTCTGTTTTTTGATATATGTTTGTTGAGCAATTAATATTCACTGTTTCATGGTAGAACGAAGGGTGTGGTGAATATCACAGTTTTAAAGTTATGGGTGTGGGATATATCACACTGTTACAGTGAGGGCTATCAAAATGTTACATCAAAATGAGGCTTTTGGGATATACTACAAAGTTATAGCAAGCAGTATCACAGGGTTAAAGTGAGTGTTACAGTGAAGATTGTGTGGTCTATCAGTGCTACAGTGAGGAGTCTGGGTTTATTACAGTATCACTGTTACAGTTAGGTGTATCAGAGTTTTACAGTGAGGCAAGTTACATTATTACTGTGAGGGATCTGTGGTTTATCACAGTATGACAGTGTGGTCCATGACACTGTGACAGTGAAGAATATCAGTGTTATGGCAAGGTGTATCAGTGTTACATCGAGGAGTCTGGCGTTTAATCACAGTATCATTGTTACAGTGGGGAGTTACAGTGGGGGGTACCCCAGTGTCAGAGTAGGAGTGTGTGGCTGTTAATTCCCCACCCCGATATCTACCTTGACCGGACAGAATGCTTTAATCTCTGTATTTATGTGTGTGTGTGTGTGTGTGTCTCTCTCTCTCTCTCTATGTCTCTCTCTCTCTCTGTATGTGTGCGTGTGTCTGTCTCTGTCTCGTGTTACTCCTCACTAGGCCCCTGAACCGGGGACTTTCTGCCGTCTATTCGCTGCGGACCTGCCCCATGCCGGCCTCCGCTTGAAAACATCCGTGTGCCCAGGGGATGGGAGCGGTATCTCCGCCACCGAGTCCGGTCTGCACAGCTAATCCCCTCCCGCCCCCAGTCTGGGGTAATGAATCAGTACATACCTAAGGGGCGGAATAGTCTCCTCTTGAGTTGTCGGCTCCATCCTGATAGAAACAGAAAACCAAGCGGACAGGGATTTGTTGCGCAGGTGGGACGGTCCCAGAGCTTCCCAGCAAATAGACCCTTGTCAGAGACAGCAGCTGTGTGAAAGGGACCACAGTCCCGTTAACAAGGGCTGAACCCCGCTCTTTTATAGCCGAAGATTAACACACAGAACTGTGAAATTATTTCGTTAGCAAGAGGGAGAAGGAGATGGTACAGATTTAAGGGGATGTATCCCGGAAGGTGGGAGTTTAGGAGTTTAGCAGGTAAGTGGAGAAGACTGTGTTTTGGGTTTATTCCGAGAGTTCAAAAGTCAGCTGTGCTAAACTTGTGTAAAACAATTATCAGGCTTAAGGTGGAATTCTGTACACTATCATGATGGAAACATGTCAAGACTTCGACAAAAGTGGTGACGCGTTTCGTACCAGGCAAGAGGGAATTAATTATTAAACAGAGAATGCTGGGGAAACTCGCCAGGTCTGACAAAGAGTCAACATTTCGATTATTTTTATTGATTTGCAGGATGTGGTGGCATTATGAGACGAGAATTCTTTTGTCAGTCCCCAAATGCTGTTAAAATGGTAGTTGTGGACCCTGTCCTTGGTACACCCACATGCTGTCAGGGAGCTATTGCCTGAATTTTTGACCAAATGACAGTGAAGGAATGGCAATAGAGTTGAAAGTCTTGTGTGACTTGAGGTGACAGTGCAGATGTTGGTGTATTCTGTTGTTACCACAGGTGGTGAACCCTTCTGTTAATTAAACAAAAAACCCAGAAAAGCACACCTCGCCTTGTAATTTCTTAAAATATGAGTGACAGGGAACTCTCAAATTCCACTATTTAAAGAAAATAACATCAATTTAATTTTTAACTCAAAAAGTGAATGTTAACCAACAACTATTCACAACCCTAAGCACCCCTTTCTCTTAACTGCTTTTTATCTGCTTCCAACTCTATAGAGTCATAGAGATGTACAGCATGGAAACAGACCTTTTGGTCCAACCCGTCCATGTTGACCCATCCCAACCTAATCTGTCCCATTTGCCAGCACTTGGCACATAGCCCTCTAAACCCTTCTTATTCATATACCCATCCAAATGCCACTTAAATGTTGCAGTTGTACCAGCCTTCACCACTTCCTCTGGCAGCTCATTCCATACACGCACCACCCTCTGTGAAAAAGTTGCCCCTTAGGTTCCTTTTGTATCTTTCCCCTCTCACCCTAAACCTGTGCCCTCTAGTTCTGGACTACCCCATCCCAGGGAAAAGACCTTGTTTATTTATCCTATCCATGTCCCTCATGATTTTATAAACCTCCATGTGGTCACCCCTCTGCCTTCAACGCTCCAGGGAAAACAGCCCCAACCTATTCAGCCTCTCCCTAAAGCTCAAATCATTCAACCCTGGCAACATTGTTGTAAATCTTTTCTGAACCCATATCTCATGAACTTGATTGAGATTTTTGAAAAGTAACAAGATTGATGAGGGCAGAGCGGTAGATGTGACCTATCTGGACTTCAGTAAGGCATTTGACAAGGTTCCCCATGGGAGACTGATTAGCAAGGTTAGATCTCATGGAATACAGGGAGAACTAGCCATTCTCGAAGGTAGAAGACAGAGGGTGGTGGTGGAGGGTTGTTTTTCAGACTGGAGGCCTGTGACCAGTGGAGTGTCACAAGGATCGGTGCTGGGTCCTCTACTTCTCATTATTTACATAAATCATTTCGATATGAGCATAAGAGGTACAGTCAATAAATTTGCAGATGACACCAAAATTGGAGGTGTAGTGGACAGCAAAGTAGGTTACCTCGGGTTACAATGGGATCTTGATCAGATGGGCCAACGGGCTGAGGAGTGGCAGGTGGAGTTTAATTCAGATAAATGTGAGGTACTGCATTTTGGCAAAGCAAATCTTAGCAGGACTTATACACTTAATGGTAAGGTGCTGGGGAGTGTTGCTGAACAAAGAGACCTTGGAGTGCAGGTTCATAGCTCCTTGAAAGTGGAGTTGCAGGTAAATAGGATAGTGAAGAAGGCTTTTGGCATGCTTTCCTTTATTGGTCAGAGTATTCAGTATAAGGATTGGGAGGCCATGTTGCATATAACAATATGCTGTTCCAATAATTTGGAGGTGCTGGTGTTGGACTGAGGTGAATAAAGTTAAAAGTCACCCAACACCAGGTTATAGTACAACAGGTTTGTTTGGAAGTACTAGCTTTCGAGGTGCTTCCTCTTCACCAGGTGGTTGTGGAACAGGACCATATTACACAGAGTTGATAGCAAAAGGGTTACAGTGTCATGGAGTTGTAATGATATATTTAACAACTTTAGTTAAAAATTACACAACACCAGGTTATAGTTTTTAAACAAATTTACATTAGGTTTTCTTCTTTTAGAATGGGATATGGTGCTTTAGGTTCTTTTAATATGTAAATCCTAGAATTACATTCTCAAAGTGGTATTATTTATCTAATAATAGGTGTCATCTCAGCTCAGACAATACATTAGAGTCATAGAGCCATAGAGATGTACAGCATGGAAACAGACCCTTCAGTCCAACCTGTCTATGCCAACCAGATATCCCAACCCAATCTAGTTCCATCTGCCAGCACCCGGCCCATATCCCTCCAAACCTTTCCTATTCATATACCCATCCAAATGCCTTTTAAATGTTGCAATTGTACCAGCCTCCACTACTTCATCTGGCAGCTCATTCCATACACATACCACCCTCTGCGTGAAAAAAACTGCCCCTTAGGTCTCTTCTTTATCTTTCTCCTCTCACCCTAAACCTATGCCCTCTCGTTCTGGACTCCCCGACCCCAGGGAAAAGACATTGTCTATTTATCCTATCCATGCCCCTCATAATTTTGTAAACTTCAATAAAGTCACCCCTCAGCCTCCGATACTCCAGGGTCAGCATCTGGTGCTATGATGTTGTGGCCGTAACAGAGACGTGGGTTTCTCAGGGACAGGAATGGTTGCTGGATGTTCCATGGTTTAGGACATTTTAAAAAGAATGGGAGGGGGGAAAAAGACGACAGGGTGTAGCATTGTTAATCAGAGAAGGTATCACAGCTACAGAAGTTACCATTGTCAAGGAGGGTCTGCTTACTGAGTCAGTATGGGTGGAAATGAGGAACAGTAAGGGAGCAGTCACCTCATTAGGGGTTTACTACAGGCCCCCCAATAGCAGCAGGGAGATTGAAGAAAGCATAGGTCGGCAGATTTTGGAAAAGTGTGAATGTAGTAGGTTTGTTGTAATGGGAGACTTTAACTTTCCCAATATTGATTGGAACCTCCTTCGAGCAGATGGTTTGGAAGGAACTGTTTTTGTAAGGTGTGTTCAGGAGGGTTTCCTAACTCAGTACATTGACAGGCCGACAAGGGGAGAGGCCAGTTTGGATTTGGTGCTCAGCAATGAGCCAGGGCAAGTATCAGATCTTGTGGTGGGTGAGCATTTTGGTGATAGTGACCACAACTGCCTCACATTCTACATAGCTATGGAGAAGGAGAGAAGCAGACACAATGGGAGGATATTTAATTGGGGAAAAGGAAACTGCGATGCTATCAGATGTGAGTTGGGAAGCATGGACTGGGAGTAATTGTTACATGGAAAGGGCACCATAGACATGTGAAGACTGTTTAAGGAAAAGTTGTTGCAAGTGATGCATAAATGTGTCCCTCTGAGACAGACAAGAAGGGATAAGATAAAGGAACCTTGGATGACGAGAGCGGAGGAGCTTCCTGTCAAAAGAAAGAAGGTAACTTACTTAAGGTGGAGGAAGCTCGGGTCTTGCTCAGCTCTAGAGGATTACAAAGGCAGGCGAGGAAGGAGCTCAAAAATGGTCTGAGGAGAGCCAGGAGGGGGCACGAGAAAGGCTTGGCAGGAAGGATTAGGGAGAATCCAAAGGCATTTTACACGTATGTGAGGAATAAGAGAATGATCAAAGAAAGAGTAGGGCCGATCAGGGACAGCATAGGGAACTTATGTATAGAGTCTGAGGAGGTAGGGGAAGCCTTAAATGAGTTTTTAGCTTCTGTCTTTACTACAAGGTCCTTTTCTTTAGTAAATGAAACCATTGAGGAGCAGGTAAGCAAGCTGAAACGGATAGAGATTGAGGAAGCTGATGTGCTGAAAATTTTGACAAACATTAAGATTGACAAGTCGCCAGGGCCAGACCAGATTTGTCCTCGGCTGCTTTGGGAAACAAGAAATGTGATTGCCTTCGGCACTTGCGAAGATCTTCGCATCCTCGCTCTCCACCGGAGTCTTACCTAAGGACTGGAGGGAGGCAAATGTAATTCCTCTCTTCAAGAAAGGAAATTGGGAAATCCCCGGCAATTACAGACCAGTCAGTCTCACGTCTGTCGTCTGTAAGGTGTTAGAAAGGATTCTGAGGGATAGGATTTATGACCATCTGGAAGAGCATGGCTTGATTAAATGCAATCAGCACAGCTTTGTGAGGGGCAGGTCATGCCTCACAAATCTTATTGAGTTCTTTGAGGATGTTACTAGACAAGTTGATGAGGTCGAGCAGTGGATGTGGTGTACATGGACTTCAGCGAAGTATTTGATAAGGTTCCCCATGGTAGGCTCGTTCAGAAGGTCAGGAGGAAATTTAGCTGTCTGGATACAGAATTGGCTGGTCGACAGAAGACAGTGAGTGGTAGTGAAAGGAAAGTATTCTGCCTGGAAGTCAGTGGTGAGTGGTGTTCCACAGGGCTCTTTCTTGGGCCTCTACTGTTTGTAATTTTTATTAATGACTTGGATGAGGAGATTGAAGGATGGGTTAGCAAGTTTGCAGACGACACAAAGGTTGGAGGTGTTGTTGACAGTATAGAGGGCTGTTGTAGGCTGCAGCGTGACATTGATATGATGCAGAGATGGGCTGAGAGGTGGCAGATGGAGTTCAACTTGGATACATATGAAGTGATGCATTTTGGAAGGTCGAACTTGAAAGTTGAGTACAGGATTAAAGACAGGATTCTTGGCGGTGTGGAGGAACAAGCAGGAACTTGGTGTGCAGGTACATAGATCCCTTAAAATTGCCACCCAAGTGGACAGGGTTGTTAAGAAAGCATATGGTGTTTTGGCTTCCATTTACAGGGGGATTGAGTTTAAGAGCCGTGAGATCTTGTTGTCTATAAAATTTTGGTTAGACCACACTTGGAATACTGTGTCCAGTTCTGGTCACCCTGTTGTAAAAAAGATGTGGATGCTTTGGAGAGGGTTCAGAGGAGGTTTACCAGGATGCTGCCTGGAATGGAGGGCTTATCTTACAAAGAAAGGTTAACTGAACTCGGACCTTTTTCATTGGAAAAAAGGAAGAGGGGGACCTAATTGAGGTGTACAAGATAATGAGAGGCATAGATAGAGTTGATAGCCAGAGACTTTTTCCCAGGGCAGAAATTGTTAACACGAGGGGTCATAGTTTTAAGTTGGTTGGCGGAAAGTATAGAAGGGATGTCAGAGGCGGTTCTTCACCCAGAGAGTTGAGAGCATGGAATGCGTTGCTAGCAGCAGTTGTGGATGCGAGGTCATTGGGGATATTTAAGAGACTGCTGGACATGCATATGGGCACAGAAATTTGAGGGTTTGTACATTAGGTTTACCTTATATGAAAATCAATAGTCGGCACAACATTGTGGGCTGAAGGGCCTGTTTGTGCTGTACTGTTCAATGATCTATGTTCTAAAATAGCCCCAGCCCGTTCAGCCTCTCCCTGTAGCTCAAATCCTCCAACCCTGGCAACATCCTTGTAAATATCTTCTGAACCCTTTCAAGTTTCACAACATCTTTCTGATAGGAAGGAGACCAGAATTGCATGCAATATTCCAACAGTGGCCTAACCAATGTCCTGTACAGCCGCAACATGACCTCCCAACTCCTGTACTCAATACTCTGACCAATAAAAGAAAACATTAAACGCTTCTTCACTATCCTATCTACCTGCGATTCCACTTTCGGGTAGCTATGAACCTGCACTCCAAGGTCTCTTTGCTCAGCAACACTCCCTAGGACCTTACCATTAAGTGTATCAGTCCTGCTAAGATTTGCTTTCCCAAAATGCAGCGCCTCGCATTTATCTGAATTAAACTCCATCTGCCACTTGTGTGAAGGTAAAGTCTGTACCAATGTTGAGTTAATTCTATTTCTAAAACGGGGCCCACAGAATCTTACATAAATTCATGCAGTTTTTGAGCAAAACAAAATGTACTTCTGCAAATACAAATTCACCCCATAAACGTATATGTGCACGCGTGCAGGAGACAGAGTGGGTGTCTGTATGTTAGTGTGTGCATGTGAAAGTGTGTATGTAAGCTTGGTCAAGTATGTTTGTGAGTGTGCTGGGGGATAAGCCTGTGAGAGAGTGCGTGTGTAGGGTTTAGTGCGGAGGGTGCATGTGTGTGCATATGAGAGAGAGCCTCTGTATGAGGGTCTGCGTGAGTGTGAGTGTGTGTCGGTGTGTGTGTGTGAGTATAAGACAGAGAGTGTGTATAGTGCAGTGGGGTCACCTGGAGTGTAACATGAACCCAAGGTCCCGGTTGAGACCTTCCCCATGGGCTCTGAACTTGGCTTGGCCACTTTGGTTGTTGCTTGTCCTGAAGTCTGCTTGGAGGATGGTCACTCGAAGGTCAAGGCCGAGTGTCCTGGACCACTGTAGTGTTCCCTGACTGGGAGGGAACAGTCGTGTCTGGTGATCATAAGACCAAAAGACATAGGAGTGGAAGTAAGGCCATTCAGCCCATCGAGTCCACTCCGCCATTCCATCATGGCTGATGGGCATTTCAATGCCACTTACCCGCACTCTCCCCGTATCCCTTAATTCCTTGCGAGATTAAGAATTTATTCATCGCTGCCTTGAAGACATTCAACGTCCCGACCTTCATTATGCTCCGTGGCAATGAATTCCACAGGCCTACCGCTCTCTGACTGAAGATATGTCTCCTCATTTCCATTTTAAATTGACCCCCTCTAATTCTAACGCTGTGCCCACGGGTCCTAGTATCCTCGCCTGACGGAAACAAATTCCCAGCATCCACCCTTTCTAAGCCATGCATTATCTTGTAACTTTCTATTCCATCTCTCGTCTACCTTCTCAACTCTAATGAATACAATCCCAGGATCCTCAGCTGTTCATTATGTATTAGGCCTACCATTCCAGGCATCATCCGTGTGAATCTCTGCTGGACAAGCTCCAGTGCCAGTATGTCCTTCCAGAAGT
Organism: Hemiscyllium ocellatum; assembly: GCF_020745735.1. Lineage (NCBI taxonomy): Eukaryota > Metazoa > Chordata > Chondrichthyes > Orectolobiformes > Hemiscylliidae > Hemiscyllium > Hemiscyllium ocellatum. The sequence goes on along the minus strand of NC_083431.1, from coordinate 768,222 downwards.
GTGAAGCCTAAAACTGGACACAGTATTCCAAATGGGGCCTAACTAGAGCTTTATAAAGTCTCAGTAGCACATCACTGCTTTATATTCCAATCCTCTTGAGACAAATGACATTGCATTTGCTTTCTTAACCATGGACTCAGCCTGCAAGTCAACCTTTCGAGAATCCTGGACTAGCACTCCTAGATCCCTTCGTACTTTGGCTTTATGAATTTTATCACCGTTTAGAAAATAGTCTGTCCCTGTATTCTTTTTTTCTGAAGTGCAAGACCTCGCATTTGCTCACATTGAATTTCATCAACCATTTCTTGGACCACTCCCCTAAACTGTCTACATCTTTTTGCAGCTTCCACACTTCCTCAGAACTACCTCCAGTCCACCTAACTTAGTATCATCGGCAAACTTTGCAGAATGCCCCCAGTCTCTTCATCCAGATCATTAATATATAAAGTGAACAGCTACAGCTCCAGCACTGAACCCTGCGGGACACCACTTGTCACTAGCTGCCAATTGGAAAAAGAACCTTTTAATCCCAACTCCCTGCCTTCTGTCAGACAGCCAATCCTCAATCCATGCCTGTAGCTCACCTCGAACACCATGGGCCCTCACCTTACTCAGCAGCCCCCCGTGAGGCACCTTATCAAAGGTCTTTTGGGAGTCAAGATAGATAACATCCACTGGGTTTCCCTGGTCTAACTTTTTTGTTACCTCTTGAAAGAATTCTAACATGTTTGTCAGACACGACCTCTCCTTACTAAAACCATGCTGACTTGTTATAATCCGACCCTGCACTTCCAAGAATTTAGAAGGCTCATCCTTAACAATGGATTCTAGAATTTTACCAACAAGCGAGGTTAGGCTAATCGGCCTATAATTTTCCATTTTTTGTCTTGATCCTTTTTTACAACAGCAATTTTCCAATCGTCTGAGATTTTCCCTGACTCCAGTGATTTTTGAAAGATTACAACCAACGCCTCCACTATTTCTTCAGCCACCTTCCTCAGAACTCTAGGATGTAGCCCATCAGGGCCAGGGGATTTATCAATGTTTAGTCCTTTTACCTTCTCCAGCACTTTCACTTTTGTAATGGCTACCATACACAACTCTGCTCCTTGAATATCCTTAATTGTTGGGATATTACTCATGTCTTCCACTGTGAAGACTGACACAAAGTATTTATTAAGTTCTTCAGCAATTTCCTTATCTCCCATCACTACCCTCCAGCATCAATTTGGAGCAGTCCAATTTCTACTTTTGCCTGTTGTTTGTTTCTTATGTATTGAAAGAAACCTTTACTATCACTTCTAATATTACTGGCTAGCCTACCTTTATATTTGATCCTGTCCTTCCTTATTCCTCTCTTTGTTATCCCCTGTTTTTGGGTCTTCCCAATCTTCTGATTTCCCAGTGCTCTTGGCCACTTTATACGCTCTCTCTTTTTTCTTTGATGCATTTCCTGAATTCCTTTGTCAGCCATGGCTGTCTAATTCTACTCCCTGCCCCCAGATAATCTTTCTTTTCTTTGGGATGAACCTGTGTACTGTGTCCTCAGTTACACCCAGAAACCCTTGCCATTGTTGCTCTACTGTCTTCCTCACTAGGCTCTGCTTCCAGTCGACTTTCATCAGATCCTTTCTCATGCCCTTGTAATGACCTTTTATTTAACTGTTACACCATTACATCAGATTTTGCCTTCTCTCTTTCAAACTGCAAACTGAACTCTACCATATTACGATCGCTGCTTCCTAAGTGTTCCGTGACTTTAAGATCTTTTATAAAGTCTGGCTCATTACATAGCACTAAGTCCAGAATAGCCTGCTCCTTGTGGGCTCCATCACAAGCTGTCCCAAAAAGTCATCCTCTCAGCATTCCATGAATTCCCGTTCTTTGGATTCACCGGCAACATTATTCACTCAGTCCATTTGCATATTGAAGTCCCCCATGATCATGTGACCTTGCCTTTCTGACATGTCCTATCTATTTCCTGGTACATGCTGCGCCCCTGGTCCTGACCACTGCTGGGAGGTCTGCACAAAACTCCCATTATGGGTTGTTTTGCCTTTGTGGTTCCTCAACTCCATCTACACAGACTCCACATCATCTGATCCTATGTCATTCAGTGCCATAGATTTAATTTTGTTTCTAACTAGCAAGGCACACCGCCCCCTCTGCCCACCTCCCCGACTTTCCGATAAGTTGTAAATCCTTGGATGTTTAACTGCCAGTCCTGAACCCCCTGTAATCACATCTCTGTGATGTCTACCACATCATAATCATTCACGATGATTTCGGCTATTAATTCATCTACTTTGTTACAAATACTACAAGCATTCAGGTAAAGCACCTTAATGCTAATTTTCTTATCCTCATGATTTCCATCACCTCTCCTGTTATTCTTCCTTTTTGCATCATTTCTAGTCTGCCTCGAACTGAAACCCTGCACACATGCTAACCTGCTGCTTATCTTTCTTCTTGACTCCATACTCCCTGTCGCTTTCCCTTTCCTCCCAACTCTCAAGTTTAAAGTCCTAGTGACCACCCTTCTTATCCTTTTCACCAGAACACTGGTTCCAGATCGGTTCAGGTGGAAACCATCCCATCGGTACAGATCTTCCCCAATTCCAAACCTGATGCCAATGTCGCATGAAATGGAATCCCTCTTTCCCACACCAATCTCTTAGCCACATGCTTACTTCCATAATTTTCTTATCCCTATGCCAATTAGCACGGGATCATTGTGCGTTGTCCATTCATCCATTGTTGTAGCGTTTTTTCAGTGTCACCAATGTACTGCGGCTTAGGACATTCCTGCCTGCAGCGTATGAGATCGACAACATTGGCTGAGTTACATAATTACCTGTTGCATATATGGTGGGAGGTGTCCCCACGTGTAATGGTGGTATCCATCTCGACACTCTGACACTTCTTGTAGTGGCTGCTGTGACAAGATTGTATGGTGTTGTGGTCGACATTGTCCTAAAGGCTAAACAGTTAACTGCAAACAATGATCTGTTTGCGGTTTGGGGTTGTTTAAAAGTGAGAAGTGGAGGCGTAGGGAAGATCTGGGCAAGGTGATCGTCCTCATCGATAATGTGTTGCAGGCCATGAAGAACATGGCGTAGTATTTTGGCTCCTGGGAAGTACTCAAGAATGAAGGGTACTCTATCGGCCCGTATCTGTCTCCTGAGGAGGTCATTGTGGTTTCTCGCTGTGGCACATCAGAATTGGCAGTCGACAAGTTGAGCATCGTACCCTGTTCTTAAGAGGGCATCCCTGAGCACTTTCAGGTGTCCATCACATAGAACATGTCCGTCACGTTCCGCCTCCTATCAGCCAACATTGTACATCTCATACGCTGCAGGCAGGGATGTCCTGAGGCATGGTACATTGGTGAGACTGTACAGACACTACGACAATGGATGAATGGATAATGTGCAACAATCACCAGGCAGGATTGTTCCCCTCCCACTCGGAGAATGCTGCAGTAGTCCAGGACATTTGGCCTGGGACCTCCAGGTGACCATCCTCCTAGGCAGATTTTGGGACAAGCAACAACCAAAGTGGCTGAGCTGAGGTTGATAGCCAAGTTTGGTACTCATGGGGGATGGCCTCAGCTGGGACCTTGGGTTCATATCATACTCCAGGTGACCCACTGCACTATATACACACTCTCACTCACAAACACACACACTCCTACATACTCACACACTCACGCAGACACTGTCTCATACACAAGTCTCTCTCATACACACATGTGAATTCCCCCACACTCACCCCCACACATGTACCCTCTCACAGGCTTATCCCCATCACACTCATACTTGACCAAGCTTATATACGCTCTTTCACATGCATTCACATCCACAAGCACACACTCACATTCACACACCCAACTCTGTCTCTCCTGGACACATACACATATGAATTTATGAGATGAATTTATATTTGCAGAATTGCATTCTATCATGTTCAAAAACTGCATGAATCCATGTAAGATTCTGTGGGCCCTACTTTAGAAATAGAAGTGACTCTCAAAATTGGTATAGACTTTACCTTCACACATTTAATGCATTGTCTGAGCTGAGATGACACCTATTAATAGTTAAGCTGGTGCCACCTTGAGAATGTAATTCTGGGATTTACGTCTTAAAGAACCTGAAGCACCATATCCCATTCTAAAAGATGAAAGACTTAATCTAAATTTGTTTAAGAACTATAATCTGGAGTGTGATTTTAAACTAAAGTTGTTTAATATATCATTATAACTTCATGACACTATAACTCTTTTGTTATAAACTCTGTTTCATATGGTCATGTTCCACAACCACCTGATGAAAATGCAGTATTTCGAAAGCTAGTGCATCCAAATAAATCTGTTGGACTATAACCTGGGGTTGTGAGATTTTTAACGATGTTCCAATAAGACACTTAGTAAAATTACATCAACTTAATTTCAAAACCATACAGCAGCTGTCGTCTTTGGTCTCTGTCTTCTTCTGGCTGAAGATCTCTCTGGATCATCTTCTTTCTTTTTATTGCAAGTGTTTCATATGAAAAGGTACCTTTGACAGAGTGTTTCCTAATTCCTTGGATCTGTGTTGATGGCAGTTGCTCTGTCCAATTTTCAAAATGCCTGCCTTTTTAATATTCCCACCAGTAGACTGTCTCATAGGATTTATTGGTTGGCAAACCAATAAATTCAAACTCGATTGGGGGTTAGTATCCTGGGGCATAATTTAAACTGCTTGTTTAAATTCAAATTGTTGTCAAAACAGCAACCAACTCAGGTATCCATTTTACAGCCAAATGTTAAAATGTTACATATTTTCAATTTTCCAGTACACTGAGACTGCCAACTGTTCATACCACAGGTACTTGTAAGCTCTTAGTCCAGAACAGCATTCACTCTCTCAAAGGTACAGCATACGCCTTCAATTTCATAACAGCTCGCCCCTTAATAAGAAAACGAACCATCATAATGAAAAGATGGCTTCATTTTTTTTCTTTCAATTCTTAATCCCATTCCAATGAAATACATGGGTTATTAATCTAAGTTCATATTAATTTCTGCACACATACACATAACATTGGAATCTGTACAATCTTAACGATACTTTACCTTCATGATAACGTGTCTGCTATCACATTTTTATGACCCACAACATGTACAATTTGTAAATTTAAAGGTCTTTAACATAAGTCTCCAATGAAATAGTCTCATATTTTTGTCTTTAAATCTTTCCAAGAATGGATGAGGTTGTGGTCCATGTACACAACTGTCTCCAACACATTGTTTGTCACATAAACATTAAAATGTTATAAGCCAGTACCAAACTCAGTAATTCTTTTCGATGCTAGACTATTTTCTCTGGTGGGTATTCAGTTTGTTTGAAAACTAGCCAATTGACTGTTCAATTCCATCATCATCTTCCTTTAGCAGTCCGGCTCCAACTCCTATATCACTAGCATCAATTGCAACTTTGAAAGATTTCAAAATATTTGGTGTAACTAAAACTGGTGTGGTGGTTAATACTGCTTTTAACTTCTCCTGGCATTCTTCTGTCCAATGAAACTTTGTGTTTTTCTTTAGTAAATCTGTTAGTAGTGCCACCAAGCTGCTGAAATTTAGAACAAGCCTCCGGTAGAATCTGTGTTGAAGCACCTCTTTCTTTGGGCATGGTTGTAGGAATTCCTCAATGGCCTTTGTCTATGCGTTCCTTGAGGTCAGCCTTCCATGACCAATGTATGTCCCAAAAACGCCACTTTTCCCTTCACGAATTCTGTTTTCTTTAAGTAATCGTTCAAAGAGCTCTGCCAACTGTACCATGTGATCTTTCCATGACTCATTAAAGATCACTACATCGTCCCCAAATAGGCTGTACAGTTTGTTACCCAGACACAACTCTGTTCATGAATCTTTGGAATGTGGCGGGTGCATCCTTCGTTCCAAAAGGCATCACTATGAATTGGTATAGCCCATTTGGGGTTACAAATGCAGAAACTTCTTTCACTTTCTCTGATAAAGGTACCTGCCAATAACCACGCAGTACATTCAACTTTGTGATGCAACTGGCTTGTCCAACATTCTCTATACAGACCTCCAATCTTTGTACTGGGTATGAGTCCAATTTTGTTACAGCATTGACCTTCCAATAGTCCACACAAAATTGTTACATCCCATCAGGCTTGACAACTAACACAATCAGCGAACTCCACTCACTCTGACTCAGTTCATTAATATCTTCATTGAGTGTCCCATCCACTTCCTACTGGACCCATGTGGCTTTGAAGGGATTAAGTCTGTAGGGGTGTTGTTTTATCGGAACAGCATGCCCTACTTCCACCTCGTGCACAATAGTATTAGTCCTCCCCATTTTATTCCTTGATATGTCCTCACTGCTGCAAAAAACCTTTCAACTCGGTTCTTTGCTCCTGAGACAGAGAGTTCACTAACCTTTCCCACTCCTCAAGGACTTCCTCATTATTTAATATATTTTGAGGCACATCAAACTCCACAACATCTGGATTTGATTTCTCATTTTGCGGGGCAGTAACTAACATCTGTTTCATAAGTTCCCTGTCTCTATTATAAGAAGATTTCAACATATTCATGTTACATACCCAATACAGTTTTTTTTTCTATCTGGCATCTTTACCAGATAGTTTATCTGACTTAGCTTTTTCTCAATTTGATAGGGACTACGAAACCTGGCTTTGAAGGGATCTCCTCCTACTGGTAACAACACTATTACGTCATCCCCATGAGAAAACATCGGCATTTTAGAGTTTTTATCTGCCACATGCTTCATTCTATGCTGTGCCCTCTTCAGATGCTGTTTTGCCAGCTCACCTACCCAATTTAATCTCTCCCTCACCTCACCTCAGATACTTAATCCAAATGTGAGATCTGTCTTCAGTCCTGTCAAATTTTCTTTAATTAATTTCAAAGGTCCTTTCACTTTCTGTCCGAATATTAACTCAAAGGGAGTGAACTGAGTAGATTCATTTGGGGCATCTCTAATGGCAAACAATACAAATGGGATACCTTTATCCTAATCATTCGGCTAGTCCTGACTACATTCTTAACATGGTCTTCAGAGTCTGATGCCACCTTTCCAAAGTTCCTTGGAATTCAGGATCATACACACTTTATTTAAAGTGCTGTATGCCTAAGCTATCCGTGACTTTTGTAAACAGCCTAGCAGTTAAACTTAGACCCTTGGTCTGACTGAATCACTCTGGGTAGCCCATACCATGTGAAGAAAGCTATTAACTCTTCCACCACCCTTTTTGCTTTAATACTCCGTAATGGAATTGCCTCTGAAAATCTGGTAGACACATCTAATATGGTAAGTAAGTAATGGTTTCCACTTTTAGTTTTAAAAAGGGAACCTGCACAATTAATCATAACATGTGTGAAAGGTTCTTCGAATGCGGGAATTGGCAACAAAGGTGGTTTATTACTGCCTGTGGCTTATGTACCATTTGGCATGTATGGCAAAATTTGACCACATTCATGTGCAGTCCAGGCCAATAGAAATGCTTTTGTACTTTAGCTTTAGTCTTCCTCACCCAGGTGATCTACTGGAAATTCATGGTTTGTATGCTACCAGCAACACAGTCTGGTGCACTTCTGCTCATTTCTCCTCTGCACTAACCTACAGTGGTCTCCATTTTTGTCTTAGGATTCTATCTTTAAGATAATAATCCTAAAGGCATACATTCTGATTCCTTTTCTGAGTATGCATCAATATATACATCTTTTATTGCCTTGTCTTTCTGTTGTAATTCCATTAGTCTTTCAGGACTAAATACTTCTGTCTGACCCTCGTCATGTTCAAGTTTCTCCTGCACCATTACATTCAAACAGAGTGTCCGCGAACTGAACCTCAACTTCTTCATCTTTTTCTTTAGTTTTTGCTTCTTGCTCTCACTTGTAATAGTGGGATCTTGTTACTACACAGTCTGGAAAAATTCCAGGGATTTTTCTTTTAACTCCTTAGTTCCCTGGTCTTCTTTTGGCATCTCCAAAACAAGTGTTATCACTCCCACTTAGGAGTCTGCTAAATCATTCCCAAGAATAAACTGTATTCCTGGAACTAACACTGTCAATCACCCCCACTGTTACTTCCCCAGTCTTGAGCTGGCGCTCCAACCTGATCATACACAGGGGAATGCCAATTTTCTGTCCATCTATTCCACAAGTTATCACACTCTCGGGTAACATGTCAGAAAGATTGCAAAAATGTTCATTTCTTTAGAAATGGATTAGATCCCATAACTCTCAAAATTATAACTTCCTTCCCTTCTTCTCTGTTCTTCCTGAGTACGCTTTACCCACAGAGGTGAAGTCTTTTTACAGAGATCAGGCACTAACTCCATACTCAGCCCCTGCCTAGGCTGTGCAATCTCCTGCAGCTCCTCAACTTTTCTTTGGGTTTCCTTTTACTACTTTCACTAAGGCTTAGTCTGTTTTGCCACATCTTTTCCCACAGTGCCTTTCTTCAACACCCAGCACTGTGACTTTACGTGTCCCACTTTGCCACAGTGGAAACACCTGAGACTTTTCATCCGCTTGGATTTCTTTTTTCACCTGTGGTAAACTATTAGCAGTGGGCTCTAATCTTTGTTTTGTAGCATAGGATTGCCCCTTCTCCAAATTTCTATCCCTCATTAGGATAAAATTCCTGCCAGAAGTTAAATTTCACATTATGCACCAATGTGTATTCATCTGCCATCTCTGCCACTCTTCTCATTTCTTGAACTTTCTATTCATCCACATGAATTCTTGTCATCTCTGGAAGTGAGTTTTTAAACACCTCCAGCAGAATAATCTCTCTTAGAGCCTCATAGGTCTTCCTGATGAAGGACTTATGCCTATAACATTGATTTTCCTGCTCCTTGGATACTACCTGACCTGCTGTGCTTTTCCAGCAACACACTCTTCGACTCTGATCTCCAGCATCTGCAGTTCTCACTTTCTCCTCATAGGTCTTATCTGTTTTCAAGGCCAGCATCCATCTATCAAAATTAATATATTTAATACTTTCAAACTCAACATAAGTTTGACCTGGGAGCAGGAGAATCAATGTTTCGGGCAAGAGCCCTTCATCAGGAATGAGGCTAGTGAGCCGAGGGGGTGGAGAGATAAATGGGAGGGGGCTGGGGCTGGGGATAAGTAGCAGAGAGTGCAATACGTGACTGGAGGTGGGGGTCATGGTGATAGGTCAGAGAGAAGAATGGAGTGGATGGGTGGGAAGGTAGATGGACAGGTAGAACAGGTCACGGGGACAGTGCCGAGTTGGAAGGTTGGAACTGGGATAAGGTGTAGGGAGAGGAAATTGACATTGATACCGTGTGGTTGGAAGGTGGAAGATGAGGCGTTCTTCCTCCAGGCTTCGGGTGGTGAAGGTGTGGTGTTGGAGGAGGCCCAGGACCTGCGTGTCCTTGGCAGAGTCGGGGGCGGGGGGGGGTTGTTGAAATGTTTGGTCATGGGGCAGTGAGGTTGTTTGTTGGTTTGTGCTGGTGTCCTGGAGATGGTCTCTGGAGTGCTCTGCAAGTAGGTGTCCTGTCTTCCCAATGTAAAGGAGACCACATCGGGGAGCAATGGATACAATAAATAACATGCGTGGAAGTCCAGGTAAAACTCTGATGGATTTGGAAGGTTCCTTTGGGGCCTTGGACAGAGGTGAGGGGGGAGATGTGGGCGCAGCTTTTGCAATACCTGCGGTGGCAGGGGAAGATGCTGGGAGGCGTGGAGCTGACAAGAGAATTGCAGAGGGAAAGATCTTTATGGAAAGCAAATAGGGGAGGGGAGGGAAATATATCTCTGGTGATGAGGTCTGTTTGTAGGTGGTAGAAATAGTGGAGGATGATGTGATGTATGTGGAGGTTGGTGGGGTAGAAGGTGAGGATGGGAGGGTACTGTTCTTATTGTGGTTGGAGAGGTGGGGTTTGAAGGCGGGGGTGGGGTTTGAAGGCGGAGGTGCGGGAGTGGATGAGCTGCACTGAAGGGCATCATCATCCACGTGGGAGGGGAAATTACAGTCGCTAAAGAAGGAGGCCATCTGTTGTGTTCTGTGGTGGAATTGGTCTTCCTGGGAGCAGATGCAGCAGAGGCAGAGGAATTGGGAATAAGGGATAGTGTTTTTACAGGAGGCAGAGTGGGAGCAGGTGTAATCCAGGTAGCTGTGAGAGTCAGTGAATTAAGATGTCAATGTTCAGTCGGTTACCATCGATTGAGATGAAGAGGTCCAGGAAGGAGAAGGAGGTGTCCGAGATGGTCCAGGTGAACTTAAGGTTGGGGTGGAATGTGTTGGTGAAGTTGATGAAACTGTTCAACCTCCTTGTGGGAGCATGATGTGGCACCAATACAGTCATCAACGTAGCATGGGAAACTGTAGCAGAACTCACCAGATGGCCTCCTCCTTCAAAGACTGCAATTTCCCCTCCCACGTGGATGATGATGATGATGCTCTCTGACGCACCTCATCTATTCCTGCGCCTCTGCCCTCGAACCCCTTCAATCGCAACAGGAACAGAATCCCAATGGTCCTCACCTTCCACCCCAGCAACCTCCATATATATTGCATCATCCTCCAACATTTCCGCCACCTACAAACGCATCCCACCATCCTTCCCCTCCCCATCCGCTTTCTGTAAAGACAATTCCCTCTGCAACAGTTTTGTCAGGTCCACACCCCCCACCAACCTACCCTTCCCCTGCCACCTCAAGAATTGTAAAAGCTGCGCCCATACCTCCCCCCTCACCTCCATCCAAGGCCCCAAAAGAGCCTTCCACATCCATCAGCGTTTTGCCTGCACTTCCACAGGCCATTTACTGTATCCGTTGCTCCCAATGTGGTCTCCTTTACACTGGGGAGACAGGATGCCAACTTGCAGAACGCTTATGACAAAATCTCCAGGACACCCGCACCAACCAATCCCACCACCCCATGGCCATACACTTCAACTCCCCCCTCCCACTCTGCCTAAGACATACAGCTCCTGGGCCTCCTCCAACGCCACACCCTCACCACCCGAAGCCAGGAGGAAGAACACTCATTCAGACTAAGCAGATAGGCAGAGCTAGTGAGTATTTGCAGCACTGTCTGATGAGGGGTCAAGAGATTATGCAGATATCAAACAGGCCTCATTTTCCACCTTGGCACTCTCCCTAACCACATGGCATCATTTCCCTTCCCCTCACCTTATCCCAGTTCCAACCTTCCAACTTGGCACCACCCTCATGACCTGTCCTACTTCTTCATCTTCCTTCCCACTCATCTGCTCCACCCTCCTCTCCAACCTATCATGTTACCTCCATCTCCATCTGCCTATCGCACTCTCAGGTACCATTCCCCCCATCATCAGCCCCCGTTCCCTCTCATTTATCTCTCCACTCCGTTGGCTCACAAGCCCCATTCTTGATGAAGGGCTCTTGCCTGAAACATTTATTCTCCTGCTCCTCAGACCTGACCTGCTGTGCTTTTCCAGCACCACACTCTCAACTCTGATCTCCAGCATCTGCAGTGCTCACTTTCTTCATAAGTCTGACCTGGTTTTTCCTTTGTTTCTGAACTGCTGTCTATACGCTTCTGATACCAATTCATAAGCACTCAAAATAGCTTGTTTGATGTCTACATAATCTCTTGACCCCTCATCTAACAATGCTGTAAATACCTCACTAGCTCTGCCTACCAGCTTAGTCTGAACTAACATTACCCACAAGTTCTCTGATCACCCCATCTATCTAGCCAATTTTTCAAATGAAATAAAGAAGGCTTTGACATATTTCTTATCAGAATGTGACAATATTCTCTCTCTCTCTCTCCTCTTTTTTTCCCTTTCTTTATCTTCTAACTCAATTTGTCTTAATTGCAATTTAAGTTTTTCTAACTCTACTGCACTTGTCTGTTTCTCTGATTCACCTAAGTGCTTGACCAATTCCATTACAATTTCAGCTTTCCATTTGTCCCTGGTTAAACCCAATTCTAACCTATTTGTTAATTCTAAAAGTCCTTCCTCTGTCTTTAAACTTTCTTGACAAATTTGGGAAACATCTTCAAACCCCAGAACCTGCTTATCAATGTTAAAGAGCCATTTCCCTCATTTTTAATTTAACCAACCACAAGTAACTGAAATTAAACAAATTGTCTCACCCACTTTTTATTTAAAGATCTAGGACACTGATTGGCAAGGGTTTAAATCTGCTGGGACCTTTTTTCCCCAAATCTGTTCAGACCGGATCTGAAAATGTGTTGCTGGTTAAAGCGCAGCAGGTCAGGCAGCACACAAGGAACAGGAAATTCGACGTTTCGGGCATAAGCCCTTCACCGGATCTGTCTAAACTTATCCAAATCTATCCAAGTCATGGAGCAAAGCCCCCAAACTGTTATGACACGGCAATGAACCCTTCAGTTAATTAAACCAAATACCCAGAAACCCTCACCTCACCTCGTAATCTGTTAAAATATGAGTGACAGGGATCTCCCAAGTTCCACTATTTAAACAAAATAACATCAATTTAACTTTTAACTCAAAAAGTCAATGTTAAACAACAACTATTCACAACTCTAAGCCCCCTTCCTTTCTCTTAAGTGGTTATTATCTGCCTCCAACTCTATAACAATATGCTGTTCTAATAAGGCACTTATTCAAATTACATCAACTTAATTTCAAAACTATACAGTGGCTGTCATCTTCAGTCTCTGCTTTCTTCTGGCTGAAGATCTCCCTGGACTATCTTTCTTTCTTATTGCAAATGTTTCTTATGAAAAGGTACCTTTGACAGAGAGCGTTTCCTAATTCCTTGGATCTGTGTTGATGGCAGTTGCTCTGTCCAGTTTTCAAAATGCCTGCCTTTTTTATATCCTCAATATTACATCATCTCATTAGTTTGAGGTCGGTAAAACAATAAATTCAAACTCAATTGGGTTTTAATATCCCAGAGCATAATTTAAACTGATTGGTTAAATTCAAATTGTCAAAACAGCAACCAACTCAGGTATCCATTTCACAGTCAAATGTTACATATTTTCAATTTTCCATTACACTCTGAGACTGCCAACTATTCATATCACAGTGCTTGTAAACTCTCAGTGTAGAGCAGCATTCACTCTCTCTTAAAGGTACAGTGCATGCCTTTCAACTTCATAACACTATATGTGCTATCCTTGTCCTTTTAGGTGTAGTGGTTGTGGATTTGGAAGCTGTTTCTGAAGGAACATTGGTGAGTTAGGATGGAACAGCAAGAACCATCAAACAAAAATAGTTTTGATTGGTTCGTACTTTGACACTAAGGATGTTGTCTTGGGAAGGGACGCTGTTGTTGGAATATCTTTCTTGTAGCTGGATTTAGAATGTCTTGCAAAGAATTGGTGATGGTACTAGTGCTTTGAAAGTACTTCTAATAAGTTGTGCCAGTCGCTGAGGCATATAGAAGAATAGGAATCACAGCTGCCTAGTAAACCATGGCATGAGTCTTGGGTTTGAGATCCTGGCCACATATAGTATTTTCCTCTGTCAACCAAAAGGTGACACAATAATACTTCATTATCCATAACAAGTCTGCCTTGGGACCCTGCAACCACACGGGATCAATGTGGATATCACCAGTTTCCTCAGTTTCCCTCTGCCACCTTATCCTAGTCCCAGGCCTCTAACTCAGCACTGCCCTCTTGACCTGTCCATCTTCCTTCCCACCTATCCGCTCCACCCTCCTCTCCAACCTATTACCTTTCCCCTCAACCTTCATCTACCTATCACTTTCCCAGCTACCTTACTCCCAGACCCAACCGCCTCCCCACCCTCCCATTTAACTCTCAGCCCTACTGGCCTATAAGTCTCATTCCTGATGAAGGGCTTACGCCCGAAACATCGATTTTCTTGCTCCTTGAGTGTTGCCTGACCTGCTGTGCTTTTCCAGCACCACTCTCTCGAATCTGATCTCCAGCATCTGCAGGCCTCACTTTCTCCTGTGGCAAATACAGACCAGTTTCTACTATCTCAGTGAGGAGGAGTGAAGTGGGGATAAATGGTGTAATGTTGTGGGAGCTTGGTAAAAGAGACCCATAATGTTCCAGGTCTTCAATGAAAGGCTGATTTTCTCATAATTTTCAAAGAAAGAGTCCACAGTGATCTGATTCTGAGTGATCGCAGACAGAGGCATCGCCTACATCAGGAGTGGGTAATTAATTCTTCCAAGGTGCCACATGAGAAACCTGAGTTGTGTTGGAGGGCTAACCAACAATAAGTTGAACATAATTCTGCTCAGTATTAATTTTCTCCCATTGTAAAAAGTACTAAATTATATAGTTTTGCACTGGAACTTATAATCAAAAGAGTAAGGATATACTGTTACAATAAAGATATGACGTTGTGGAGTAGGTCAAATATTGAAGAAATAAACAGTCAAAACAATAATTTCAGTATTTCATTTTATTTTTAACATGTTAATCTCACAAACCAATAATGAAATGTTGTTTCATTATTGTTCAGTATTACAAACAACAAACAACTCTATACAAAAAGCAATAAGTGCTTTTGATGTTTTTCAGTTCATTTTACTTGTTTTTTGAGAAAACTCCAGTCTGTTTTGGGCTTAAACAAATGCACTGAAATCTGGTTGAATGTCTGAGGTGGATATGCGAGGGACAGCTGAGAGGTGATCATCAGTGATAGAGGATCTGGATTCTGATTTGTTGAACTTCATATCACTGAGAATGTCTGTTCGCATATATAGGTAGATCCAAAGAGGACTAGCATCTTCTGAGCATGCCTCGTCATGTGTGGAAAGTTCTCCTCTTTGAGGGAAGAGTAAAAATCAAGCAGTGAGACTGACCTAAAGTACTCTGCCAGAAGTGTGTCAGACTGCAGGTCAATGAGTTCAAGCTGAACATCACTATGTTCAATCTCCACATTGCATGTAAATGGGGAAGAAATCATGTGCATTTCATTCTCAACCGTTTTAAAGGCTTGAAGTTCACTATGCAGTGCTTCTAACAACATAGATGAGTACCTGTGGAGGTGATCAGCTGAAGGTGCAGCTTCCTTCAGTGTTGGTAAGCGGGTGAGAATGTTGTTCTCCATTTGGCTTGAGAGAAGCTGCAACTTTCTCATAAAAGCCTTCCCCAAGTTGTACATTTCATGCACAAAAAGGTCCGTGCACTGCAGTTTCACATTTAGTTCATTCATAAGTGCAGTCACATCAACAGCAAAACCAAGATCTGAATCCAGTCTGCATCTGAAAGCTGCGGAATACCATTCCCTTTTTTTTTACACAGAAATCTTGAATCTCTTCTGTCAGGTCCCATACACTTTTCAGCATTTTGCCCAGGCTGAGTCACCTGCCAGCTGTGTGTAGCCTATGTCACGATGTTCAGACTCATTTTCCTCAAAGCGCAACAAACTGCCTGTGAGTCCAAGCTCTTACAACATTAACCACATGGTTAATTTTTAACACTGACTTACACAACACTCCCTGATGTATAATACAATGCAAAAATACCAATTTCTGTTCAGTGTCAATTTCTGTCACTTTATCCTGCATTCTCTTTAAGAGTTCAACATTTTTTCCAACAGATTTGGACAACCATCCATTGTCACACCCTTCAGCTTGTCCCATTTTAGTCCCAACGTGTCCAAACATGCATTTACCTCTGTGAACAAATCATTACCAGTTGTTGTTCCTTTCATTGACTGCATGGCTGCCAGGTCCTCTGTGATTTTAAAGTCCGTAGTTATCCCACATACGAAGATGAGTAGCTGGGCTGCGTCACATACGTCTCAACTCTCATCCAAAGCCAAGGAAAAAAAGTCAAAGTTGACTGCCCTGTGCTGCAGCTGAATCTCCAGATTTCTTGTGCTGTCCCCAATCCTTCTCATTACAGTGCATCGGGAGAGGGGCACATTCCCAAATGCCTCCTTATTCTCTGGGCATATTAGTTCTGCAGAGTCCAACAAGCACTCCTTAATAAACTCTCCATCAAAAAACGGTTTACTGTTTCTGGCAATTTTGAGGGCTTACCAGCAAGCATCACTTTTAGCTGTTCATGCACGCACGCACGTACGTGAGCATGTGCGTCCATACATAAATTCAAAAAGGCATCCTTTTCAAAACAAAAGCAAACAGTTGTATTACATGCATGGCGTAAATACTTTTTCATTTATGTTCTAATTTAAGATTGACCTCATGTGGGCCAGACAGGAACGACCAATATGGCCTGCGGGCTGTAACATGCACAGGTCT
This sequence comes from Hemiscyllium ocellatum, assembly GCF_020745735.1. Classification (NCBI taxonomy): domain Eukaryota; kingdom Metazoa; phylum Chordata; class Chondrichthyes; order Orectolobiformes; family Hemiscylliidae; genus Hemiscyllium; species Hemiscyllium ocellatum. The sequence continues at coordinate 751,976 of NC_083431.1, read as the reverse complement.
GGCCTACATGCTACAGCTCAATGCCTGAAATTGATGATCTTGGTTTTGGATTTAAAACCTGATTGCAGTAACTGGAGAGGAGTCTACTAGCTGTCTAGCACAGAGAAGATCATTGGAAGGATCCTCCTCAATCACTTCCTCTCAATGTCAAAAGAACACCTTCCAGAATCGCAGCATAGTATGTGACCATGGATAAAAACCACAGACATGTATATTCAGCATTAACCTTTGATGAGGCACTTTATAGACATCCAGATGCTATGTGAATATCCAATGAGAGTAAATGCACCGGTTCCCATTTAACCACAGCACAGAAACATAGGAAATAGGTGCAAGAGTAGACCATTCGGCCCTGTAAGCCTGCTCTGACATTCAATATGATCACAGTTGATCATCCAACTTTATAATCTGCTCCTACTTTCCACCCAAACCCCTTTAACCCTTCATCCATGACAACTGTATCTAACTAACTTTCTGAAAACATTCAATGTTTTGGCCTCAACCACATTCTGTGGCAAAGACTTCCACCAGCTCACGACTCCTATAATGAGGAAATTTCTCCTCATGTCAGTCCTAAATGGCCGGCCAGATGATTAGGAAAACTTTAAAAACCAACAAAAGATGATCAACAAAATAATAAAGACCTGGTAAACTTGCAAACAATATCCAGCAAGAATTTCTTTTAAATATTAAAAAGGAAGACAGAAACCATAGAGAACATAGGCCCCTTAGAGAATGAGGCAGGGAAATGATACTGGGGAATTAGGAAATGGCTGAGGAGTTGAATTAATACTTTGCAGCAGCTGTCTTCATAGTAGAAGAAACTCATGGCATTCTAAAATTATTAAATAGTCAAAGGGCAAAAGGAGGAGAGGAAATAAATACAATAAGTATCACAAGAGAAAAAGTGTGAGGGAAACAAATGGGGCTAAAGACCAGTAAATCCCCTGGACCTGATGGGATGTATTCCAGGATATTAAAGGAAGTAGATAAAGAGATTACAGATGCTATGGTAGTAATCTTTCAGAATCCTTAGATCCTTGAAAAGTCTCAGAGGATTGGAAAACTGCCAATGTAAACGGTTATTCAAAAAGACCAGTATTCAAAAAGCAGGTGAATATCGGCCAGTTAGCTTAATGTGCTATTGTGAAAATGTTAGGGTCCCCATAGAGAATGTAATAACAAAGAATTTTGAAATACATAATATGATCAAGGAGAATCAGCATGACTTCACGAAGGGGAAATCATACCTGATAAATTTATTGGAATTCTTTGAGGAGGTTATATTCATAGTAGATAAATGAGAAGCTGTAGACATAATCTATTTGGATCAGAAGGTATTTGATTGGCTTTAGACTATTTCATAATATATAATTCCTCTGGAGTTGGACCAATAACTAGTCTGGACAATATTAATGCTTTCCTGAAGGGGTATATACAGGTTATTCTTTAAAAAATGGCAGATGGATAATTACCAGTCAACAACCAAGCAACTGAAACTGCAGTCCTTTAAAACCCGAAATGCATGCAGAGAACAGAATATAGGACCATAAGATTAGGAGCAGCAGTAAGCTATCTCAACTTTGAATAGATTTAAAAACCCAACCTGCTCCCTTTGCTAAAGAATTCTACAGATTCACTACCCTCTGAGAGAAGAAACTCTTCCTTATTTCTGATCCTAGATTCTCCTACAAGTAAAACAATCTCTGTTGACTTTGTCAAGCCCCCTAAGAATCATATCTGTTTCAAAAAGGTCAACTCTCATTCTTCTAAACTCCATTTGTACAGGTTCATCATACTCAATCCATAATAAAATCATGAGGGGAACATATAAAGTGATTAGCAAAGGTCTTTTTCCAAGGGTAAATGAGAGGGCTTAGGTTTAAGGTGAGAGGGTAAAGATTTAAAAGGGACCTATAGGGCAACTTTTTCACAGAGGATGGTGCATTTATGGAATGACAGCCAGAGGAAGTGCTATGGGCAGATTTAATTATAACATTTAAAAAGACATTCGTAGATACATAAATAGGAAAGTTTTAGAGGGATATGGATCAATGAAGGCAAATGGTACTATTTCAGTTTTGGATACCTGGTTGGCATGGACAAATTGGACTGGAGGGTCTGGTTCCATGCTGCATGATTCTATGACTGTCAGAAACTTTGTTTAAAAGAAGTCCAACTGTTTCACCCAGGAGATGGGTTTTTCTTCAGTTAGAGTCATAGAGGTCTACAACATGAAAACAGGCCTTTTGGCCCAACTGAGGATCTGAAACCTGAATAAAGGCTGAGGTCAGGAACAACCACTTAATACATGCTCTTACTAACTTAGGTGGCAATAAAATGGCTTCTTAATGCAAATAACATAACAAAAGGGCTACAAATTGACAATTCTGCTTAAAGCTGCATAAAATGGCTTTTAACCCTGCTAAAGCTGCGTAATTGACTTAATCACAGCCTGTCTCAACAAAGATCAGCAGACAATGCTTCCTTTACAGAATAGAAAAACTAGACTAGATAAGACACTACTGGCCATCCGAAATGACCTTCAAGTGCAGGTACAAAAACTTGGTTCATGAGATAAGAATGGCTTAAGTTTTGGAAAACAAGGTTCGTTCCCAGGAAATATAATTGGGTTAAGTTGCTGTCAATAAAATTGATTGGTAATTGTTTGAATGAGCTGTATGATTGTGGCCTGTACCTCTCTTTAAGAAAAGTATAAAAATGTCTTTGTTTTAAGCCATGTGCACAGTTTCTCTGAGGATCAGGGAAGTGTTTAACCTTTGTGTTTCTGGATGATCTGTGCCCGGCCGTATGAAAAATAAAGTGTGAAACCTAAAAGAGCCAGACCGATTGCTCGTGTTTATTGACCCCCCCGAATAGTCAGAGGGAAATTGAGAAAAAAATTGTAAGGAGATCTCAGTCATCTGTAAGAATAATAGGGAGGTTATGGTAGGGGATTTTAACTTTCCAAACATCGCCTGGGACTGCCTTAGTGTTAAGGGTTTAGATGGAGAGGGATTTGTTAAGTGTGCACAAGAAAATTTTCTGATTCAGTATGCAGATGTATCTACTAGAGAACTTGCAAAACTTGACCTACTCTTGGGAAATAAGGCAGGGCAGGTGACTGAGGTGTCAGTGGGGGAGCACTTTTGGGCCAGCGACCATAATTCTATTAGATTTAGGATTGTGATGGAAAAGGATAGACCAGATCTAAAAATTGAAGTTCTAAATTGGAGAAAGGCCAATTTTGACGGTATTAGGCAACAACTTTCAAGAGCTGATTGGGGGCAGACGTTAGCAGATAAAGGTACGGCTGGAAAATGGGAAGCCTTCAGAAATGAGATAATGAGAATCCAAAGAAAGTATATTTCTGTTAGGGTGAAAGGAAAAGCTGGTAGATATAGGGAATGCTGGATGACTAAAGAAATTGAGGGTTTGGTTAAGAAAAAGAAGGAAGCATATGTAAGGTATATACAGGATAGATTGAGTGAATCTTTAGAAGAGTATAAAGGCAGTAGGACAATATTTAAGAGGGAAATCATGAGGGCAAAAAGGAGATAGCGTTGGCAAATAGAATTAAGGAGAATCCAAAGGGTTTTTACAAATACATTAATGACAAAAGGGTAACTGGGGAAAGAATAGGACCCCTCAAAGATCAGCAAGGCGGCTTTTGTGCGGAGCCGCAGAAAATGTGGGAGGTACTAAACAAGTATTTTGCATCAGTATTTACTGTGAAAAAGGATATGGAAGATATAGAAAGTAGGGAAATAGATGGTGAAATCTTGCAAACTGTCCATATTACAGAGGAGGAAGTGCTGGATGTCTTGAAACGCATAAAGGTGGATAAATGCCTAGGACCTGATCAGGTATAGGAAGCTAGAGAAGTGATTGCTGGGCCGCTTGTGGAGATATTTGTATCATCGATAGTCTCAGGTGAGGTGCCAGAAAACTGGAGGTTGGCTAATGTGGTGCCACTGTTTAAGAAGGGTGGTAAGGACAAGCCAGGGAATTATAAACCTGGCCCATCTGATGTCAGTGGTGGGCAAGTTGTTGGAGGGAATCCTGAGGGACAGAATGTACATGTATTTGGAAAGGCAAGGACTGATTAGGGGTAGTCAACATGGCTTTGTACGTGGGAAATCATGTCTCAGAAACTTGATTGAATTTTTTGAAGAAGTAACAAAGGGGATTAATGAGGGCAGAGCAGTAGATGTGATCTACATGGACTTCAGTAAGACATTCGACAAGGTTCCCCATGGGAGACTGATTAGCAAGATTAGATCTCATGGAATAAAGGGAGAACTAGCCATTTGGATACAAAACTGGCCAAAGAAGACAAAGGATGGAGGTGGAGGGTTGTTTTTCAGACTGGAGGCCTGTGACCAGTGGAGTGCCACAAGGATCGGTGCTGGGTTCTCTACTTTTTGTCATGCTCGCATCCAAATCATTTATATAAATAAGAGATACAGTTAGTAAGTTTGCAGATGACACCAAAATTGGATGTGTAGTGGACAGTGAAGAAGGTTACCTCAGATTACAACAGGATCTTGATCAGATGGGCCAATGGGCCGAGAAGTGGCAGATGGAGTTGAATTCAGATAAAAGCAAGGTGCTGCATTTTGGGAAAGCAGATCTTAGCAGGACTGATACACTTAATGATAAGGTCCTAGGGAGTGTTGCTGAACAAAGAGACCTTGGAGTGCAGGTTCATAGCTCCTTGAAAGTGGAGTCGCAGGTAGATAGGATAGTGAAGAAGGTGTTTGGTATGCTTTCCTTTATTGGTCAGAGTATTGAGTACAGGAGTTGGGAGGTCATGTTGCGGCTGTACAGGACATTGGTTAGATCACTGTTGGAAAATTGCGTGCAATTCTGGTCTCCTTCCTATCAGAAAGATGTTGTGAAACTTGAAAGGGTTCAGAAAAGATTTACAAGGATGTTGCCAGGGTTGGAGGATTTGAGCTACAGGGAGAGGCTGAACAGGCTGAGGCTGTTTTCCCTGGAGCGTCAGAGGCTGAGGGGTGACCTTATAGAGGTTTACAAAATTATGAGGGACATGGATAGGATAAATAGACAAAGTCTTTTCCCTGGGGTGGGAAAGTCCAGAACTAGAGGGCATAGGTTCAGGTGAGAGGGGAAATATATAAAAGAGACTTGAGGGGCAGCTTTTTCATACAGAGGTTGGTACATGTATGGAATGAGCTGCCAGAGGTAGTGGTGGAGGCTGGTACAATGGCAACATTTAAGAGGCATTTGGATGGGTATATGAATAGGAAGGGTTTGGAGGGATATGGGCCAGGTGCTGGCAGGTGGGACTAGATTGGGTTGGGATATCTGGTCGGCATGGACGGGTTGGACCGAAGGGTCTGTTTCCGTGCTGTACATCTCTATGACTATGACTTTATAACTTGGCATAAATAGCTATATCTTGTTGCTCAGAGAAGTCTGATCTACTCATGTCATGTAAGAACAGCCACTAAAAAACAGAATCTTAATCCAGTTGTTTTCCTGATTAGAAGTTAAGACATCCTGTGCTATCAAAATATTATCAACTATTGAGGGATTCATGGACGTTATGTCTTATTTTGTAAACTGTACCAGCCTCTGACTGAAATCCGTAGACAAGTCAGTCATCAGAATAATACTGGCGTCAGCCAACAAGAATTAAACAGTGACATGAGAACAGATAAAACACATAGAACCAAAAAGGGAAATCTTGTTTTTAGATTCAGAAACCTTGATGTGAAAAGTGAAACATGATACTGCTGTGAAGCAACAGCTGGAATGTGTTGATCAACATACTTCAACTCACAAGGACTCGTGTCACAAGATTTCTGTTTTGCAACTTCAGAAAGTAAACAGAATGCTGTCAAATGCTTTAAAGATTATTTTGAAGCCTCTAAGTTCGTAACTAATACTAAAGAGATATTTTTAAACCATTTTGGAAGGATTTGAGTGTGGTTGTTATTGAAGTATTGCCACTCAGTTATTGAGTTTAAATTCCACTTCAGTCAAACCTGAGAAAAGGGAAGGAAACGAGTACTGGCATATATTTAGCTGTCGTGTTCAACATTAACCTTCATTTTTCTCTTGGGAAAAATATTCAGACGGAATACACAAACCATTTGATGTGTTGCACTATGTAATACAAAGTGTGTCTCATGCAGGCTTGACTCACTATTAACGAAGCAAATGGGTTAATTGGGTTAACGAAGCAAATTTGGGGGCGGCACAGTGGCACAGTGGTTAGCACTGCTGCCTCACAGCGCCTGAGACCCGGGTTCAGTTCCCGACTCAGGCGACTGTGTGGAGTTTGCACGTTCTCCCCGTGTCTGCGTGGGTTTCCTCCGGGTGCTCCGGTTTCCTCCCATAGTCCAAAGATGTGCGGGTTAGGTGAATTGGCCATGCTAAATTGCCCGTATGTGTTAGGTAAGGGATAAATGTAGGGGTAAGGGTGGGTTGCGCTTCGGCGGGTCGGTGTGGACTTGTTGGGCCGAAGGGCCTGTTTCCACACTGTAAGTCTAATCTAATCTAATCAAATGCAAGTCAAAGAGGAAATCCTGTGATTGAGGATAAACCAGCATATTAGGAAAGAGGAGCTACCAGGGCAGGTATAAGCAGTAGAGCAGGCTGCAGAGGCTCAATAACCAGGCAACCAGGGGCCATGGTGACAACACTGGACAGAAACAGGTACAATGCCACCTCTGGATTCTATGTCCAACTGACAGAAATAAGAAACCCAGAATGTTCACTTCCAAAGGCGGTTCCTCTGTTGAACGTCAAGGAAAGGATGTGGCTCATGACAATGACTGTCCTTGTGATATAAAAGGCATGTTCCTCGGAACAACATGACAGCTTAAGAAGGTGAATAAGTACAAGACAAAGTCTTGGTCTACACATTGATACATCCTGACATCAAAGGGCCCTCCATTTGCACAAACTGGATGTTAGGGTTCGAGCATAAGGCTTCTGATTCCAATGCAGTCTTAGTAACAGCAAAAGTTTGGGGGTTCATTGTATTGGGACTGGAAGTTCTAGGCATTATATCAGCAAGTCACTAATGTATTAACTAATGTAAGTCGTCCTGTAGATGCAGCATTTGACTCAGTACAGCTCAGATGGTTTGCCATAAATGCTGGTCAGTTTCCTCATTCCAGGAAACAAGCAGAAGGTTCCAGCAAAATCATTTCTGTAACTTCTTGCCAGAGTATGACAGAATAAAAATGTTGCCAAACAAGTCAGTGGCAGACTGTGACCTTTAACTTGGGTGTGTCGCAAATGGTTTGGAGGTGAAGGAATTCCTTAAGTTATTGTTGGTGTCGTGGGCTAGGTGATCTGTATTCTATTCCATAAAAGGGACAGAATAGAAACTTCTCACCATGTTCAGTAATTGAAGTTTGTGCAAGAGTATGGTGAGAGATTTCACTGAGTCACTAAACTGTGACAACAACTGCTAATAGCTTTATTTCTCAGAACAAGGTCAGTTTTCTGAAATTCTATGTCAGATGTCACATGACACCAGGTTACAGTCTAAACGATTGATTTGAATTTACAAGCTTTCGGAGTAACTCGTCAGGTGAAGTGAAGAGCTACACTCAGGCACAGAATTTATAATCAGAGAGATCAAAAGATCATACAAATGGTGTGAATGGAGTGTCAACAGGCAGAATAATAGGTGTCTGCAGGTGATCAAGACTGCTAGATGTTGTGCGTAAAGTGTCAACAGCTGAATAGCAAGCAAAGGGATGACCTGTAACCTGTAAGGGATTAATTGAGGCAGAGAGATAATTACAAAAAATTAAAAATAAAGTGACGAAGATAAACCAAATGACTGGAATAACATAATAAGAATAAGAGTTGCATGCCGAGGGTCTAACCAAAGTAGCAAGTAATCCAAAACTACAAATTAATTACGGTAGGAAGATCATAACAAGTTATCAAGGTAATGGTGTTAAAATAGGGCAGTAAGGAAGATTTTACAAATATAGAAAAGTATGATGGGGTTATATGTAGCATGACATGAACCAAGATCATGGTGGAGGCCATCTTCATGGGTACACAATTTGGCTTTGAGATTCTGCTCGGCAATTCTGCGTTGTTGTGTATCTCGAAGGCTGCCTACGCAAAGATTGGAGGCTGAATGTTCTTGAATGCTGAAGTGTCCCCCAACCGGAGGGAACATTTCTGTCGGGCACTTGCACTTGTTACGCGATGTGCATTCATGTATTGCATCTGTATGGTCTCACTAATATGCCATGCCTCGAGGCATCTTTGCCTGCAGTGTATGAGGTAGACAACATTGGCCGAGTCATATAAGTAAGTAAAAAATGAGGTCTGCAGATGCTGGAGATCACAGCTGCAAATGTGTTGCTGGTCAAAGCACAGCAGGTCAGGCAGCATCTCAGGAATAGAGAATTCGACGTTTCGAGCACAAGCCCTTCATCAGGAATAAGAGAGAGAGAGCCAAGCAGGCTGAGATAAAAGGTAGGGAGGAGGGACTAGGGGGAGGGGCGATGGAGGTGGGATAGGTGGAAGGAGGTCAAGGTGAGGGTGATAGGCCGGAGTGGGGTGGGGGCGGAGAGGTCAGGAAGAGGATTGCAGGTTAGGAGGGCGGTGCTGAGTTGAGGGAACCGACTGAGACAAGGTGGGGGGAGGGGAAATGAGGAAGCTGGAGAAATCTGAATTCATACCTTGTGGTTGGAGGGTTCCCAGGCGGAAGATGAGGCGCTCCTCCTCCAGCCGTCGTGTAGTTGTGTTCTGCCGGTGGAGGAGTCCAAGGACCTGCATGTCCTCGGTGGAGTGGGAGGGGGAGTTAAAGTGTTGAGCCACGGGGTGATTGGGTTGGTTGGTTCGGGCGGCCCAGAGGTGTTCTCTGAAGCGTTCCGCAAGTAAGCGGCCTGTCTCACCAATATAGAGGAGGCCACATCGGGTGCAGCGGATGCAATAGATGATGTGTGTGGAGGTACAGGTGAACTTGTGGCGGATATGGAAGGATCCCTTGGGGCCTTGGAGGGAAGTGAGTGTGGAGGTGTGGGCGCAAGTTTTACATTTCCTGCGGTTGCAGGGGAAGGTGCCGGGGGTGGAGGTTGGGTTGGTGGGGGGTGTGGATCTGACAAGGGAGTCACGAAGGGAGTGGTCCTTGCGGAACGCTGATAGGGGAGGGGAGGGAAATATATCCTTGGTGGTGGGGTCCGTTTGGAGGTGGCGGAAATGGCGGCGGATAATACGTTGTATGCGCAGGTTGGTGGGGTGGTAGGTGAGAAGATCCACACCCCCCACCAACCCAACCTCCACCCCCGGCACCTTCCCCTGCAACCGCAGGAAATGTAAAACTTGCGCCCACACCTCCACACTCACTTCCCTCCAAGGCCCCAAGGGATCCTTCCATATCCGCCACAAGTTCACCTGTACCTCCACACACATCATCTATTGCATCCGCTGCACCCGATGTGGCCTCCTCTATATTGGTGAGACAGGCCGCTTACTTGCGGAACGCTTCAGAGAACACCTCTGGGCCGCCCGAACCAACCAACCCAATCACCCCGTGGCTCAACACTTTAACTCCCCCTCCCACTCCACCGAGGACATGCAGGTCCTTGGACTCCTCCACCGGCAGAACACAACTACACGACGGCTGGAGGAGGAGCGCCTCATCTTCCGCCTGGGAACCCTCCAACCACAAGGTATGAATTCAGATTTCTCCAGCTTCCTCATTTCCCCTCCCCCCACCTTGTCTCAGTCGGTTCCCTCAACTCAGCACCGCCCTCCTAACCTGCAATCCTCTTCCTGACCTCTCCGCCCCCACCCCACTCCGGCCTATCACCCTCACCTTGACCTCCTTCCACCTATCCCACCTCCATCGCCCCTCCCCCTAGTCCCTCCTCCCTACCTTTTATCTCAGCCTGCTTGGCTCTCTCTCTCTTATTCCTGATGAAGGGCTTGTGCTCGAAACGTCGAATTCTCTATTCCTGAGATGCTGCCTAACCTGCTGTGCTTTGACCAGCGAGTCATATAAGTATCTGACATGTATGTGGTGGGTGATATTCCCACATGTGATGGTAGTGCTCCCCCACTGACACCTCAGTCACCTGCCCTGCCTTATTTCCCAACAGTAGGTCAAGTTTTCCACCTTCTCTAGTAGGTACATCCACATTCTGAATCAGAAAATTGTCTTGTACACACGTAACAAATTCCTCTCCATCTAAACCTTTAACACTATGGCAGTCCGATGTTTGGAAAGTTAAAATCCCCTACTATAACTACCCTATTATTCTTACAGATAGTTGAGATCTCCTTACAAGTTTGTTTCTCAATTTCCCTCCGACTATTGGGGGGTCTATAATACAATCCCAATAAGGTGATCATCCCTTTCTTATTTCTCAGTTCCACCCAAATAACTTCCCTGGATGGATTTCCGGGAATATCCTCCCTCAGCACAGCTGTAACGTTATCCCTTATCAAAAATGCCACTCCCCCTCCTCTCGCCCCCTTCCTGTAGCATTTTTATCCAGGAACATTAAGCTGCCAGTCCTGCCCATCCCTGAGTCATGTTTCTGTAATTGCTATGATATCCCAGTCCCATGTTCCTAACCATGCCCTGAGTTCACCTGCCTTCCCTATTAGGCCCCTTGCATTGAAATAAATGCAGTTTAATTTATAGTCCTACCTTGTCCCTGCCTGCCCTGCCTGTTTGATTTACTTCTGTTCTCAGCTGTACCCGTCTCAGATCGACCTCTTTCCTCACTATCTCCCCCACCCCACCCCACCGTTTGCATGAATCCAATATTGTTGGAAGCTCATTTTGCTGGCCCCTGAAAACATGCAATTCAACAGTGTCAGATGACAAATCTGTGCTGTTTTGTTCCTCTCAGAAGGGACAGAGATTTAACAACTCTGAAGGAAGGGACACTCTGAGCTCCATATTTAAATTTAGTGAGGATGAGTTTTTGATAGGAATGACTCAAAAATATATTTAACTTGCTGACAGAGTGTATTTTGTTCTTTAAACAGTAAAAGGCTTATTCATTATCAGTGAAATGAAGTAATCAGTCAACAATTTCCTCACTAGTTATTTATTTATTTCCTCTAGAAGGTGTGCACAGGGAATGCACGTCAGATTATAATCTTTTGTTCCTTTAGGAGATGTGGCTGTCACTGCTGTTTATTGAAGTGAATGTTTATTGAAGTTGATGGACCAAGTACATTAAATTGTTCTGTGAATCTCTGGATTTCGGTTTACACAAATCAGATGACAATGACAACATTATTCTCAAAAGAATATTATTGAATCAGATGGATTTTTATGATGATCCAATATTTCATGGTCACTGTTACTGATATTAGATTTGAGTCGAGAGTGGTGCTGGAAAAACCTAGCAGGTCAGGCAGCATCTGAGGACCAGGAGAATCGATGTTTCGGTCATAAGCCCTTCATCAGGATTCATCTCGACTCTGATCTCCCGTATCTGCAGTCCCCACTTTCTCCCTGATATTAGTTGTCGATATCAAGTTAATTTAATTAACTGAATTTAATTCCTCAGCTGCCAGACCAGGATATGAATTTATTTCTCAGGATCATTAGTCCATGCATCAGGATAACTAGTCCAATAGCGTAACCATTAGGTTGCCTTGCCCATATCTACTTATATATTTGATTTAATTTTTATGATACTAAGACAAATACATGTATCATTAGACTTGGATGATAAGGTGAAGTTTAATTTACAATTTCATACCTAAAAACAGCAAATGATACTGAATCAAAGAAAAATTCTTATTTCTGGATGCTGAATTGGAGATTTTAAAGTTGTTTTATATAGGAAAACATACATAAAGGATAAAAGCTTTCAACCCGTTTCATTCTGGAAAGGGTGAAAATAGATACATCCCCTGGGCCGGATAGATTAGATTAGATTAGACTTACAGTGTGGAAACAGGCCCTTCGGCCCAACAAGTCCACACCGACCCGCCGAAGCGCAACCCACCCATACCCCTACATTTACCCCTCACCTAACACTATGGGCAATTTAGCTTGGCCAATTCACCTGACCCGCACATCTTTGGACTGTGGGAGGAAACCGGAGCACCCGGAGGAAACCCACGCAGACACGGGGAGAACGTGCAAACTCCACACAGTCAGTCGCCTGAGTCGGGAATTGAACCCGGGTCTACAGGCGCTGTGAGGCAGCAGTGCTAACCACTGTGCCACCGTGCCGCCCACACCATCCTAAGATTCTCTGGGAAGCCAGGGAGGAGATTGCATCCCCTTGTCAAGAAGAGGAGTAGAGACTACCGTTGTAATTATAGACTAGTGAGTCTTACTTTGGTTGTGGGTAAGGTGTTGGAAAAGGTTATAAGAGATATGATTTATAATCATCTAGGGAGGAATAAGTTGATTAGGGTTAGTCAACATGGTTTTGTGAAGGGTAGGTCATGCCTCATAAACCTTATTGAGTTCTTTGAGAAGGTGACCAAACAGGTGGATGAGGATAAAGTGGTTGATGTGGGGAATCTGAATTTCAGTAAGGTGTTTGATAAGGTTCCCCCACACAAAAATACGGAGGCATGAGATTGAGGGTTATTTAGCATTTGGACCAGAAGTTGGCTAGCTGAAAGAAGACAGAGGATGATGGTTGATGGGAAATGTTCATCCTGGAATTCAGTTACTACTGGTGTACTGCAAGGATCTGATTTGGGTCCACCGCTGTTTGTCAATTTTATAAATGATTTTGATGAGGGCGTAGAAGAATGGGTTGGTAAATTTGCAGATGACACTAAGGTTGGTGGAGTTGTGGATAGTGCCAAAGGATGTTGCAGAAGGACATAGATACGCTGCAGAGCTGGGCTGAGAGGTGGAAAATGGAGTTTAATGCAGAAAGGTGTGAGATGATTAACTTTGGGAGGAGCAACAGGAATAGAGTTTTGGCTAATGGCAAGATTCTTGGTAGTGTAGATGAGCAGAGAGATATCTGTGTCCATGTATATAAGATCCCTGAAAGTTGCCACCCAGGTTGATAGGGTTGTGAAGAAGGCATATGGTGTGTTAGCTTTTATTGGTAGAGGGATTGAATTTCAGAGCCATGACGTTATGCTGTAGCTGTACAAGATACTAGTATGGCCGCACTTGGAGTATTGCATTCAGTTTTGGTCACTGCATTATAGGAAGAATGTGGAAGCTTTGGAAGGGGTTCAGAGGCAATTTACTAGGATGTTGCCTGGTATGGAGGGAAGCTCTTATGAGGAATAAGAGGCCTTTTCCTCAGATGGTGATGGCCAGCACAAGGGGACATAGCTTTAAACTAAGGGGTGATAGATGTCAGAGGTAGTTTCTTTACTCAGAGAGTAGCTGAGGAGTGAAACAAATTGCCTGCAACCAGTAGTAGGCTTGCCAATTGTAAGGGCGTTTAAATGGTCATTGGATAAACATATGGATGAAAATGGAATAGTGTCAGATAGATGGGCTTCAGATTGGTTCCACGGGTTGGTGCAACATTGAGGGCTGAAGGGCCTGTACTGCATTGTAATGTTCTATGTTCATAATGAAATTGGATGGATATTTAACAATCAGAAGTATATGGGTGAAGGACAAGGAAATTGAATTAAGAGTGAACTAGAGCAGATAGGGTGGCACTGCTGTCGCACAGCACTAGGGACCCAGGTTCGATTCCAGCCTTGGGTTACTGTGTGGAGTTTGCATGTTCTCCCTGTGTCTGCATGGATTGCTTCCCACAGTCCAAAGATGTGCAGGTTAGGTAAATTGACCATGCTAAATTGCCCATAAATGTTCAGGGATATGTAGATTAGGTGTATTAGTCAGGGGTAAATATAGAGTAATAGGATAGGGAAATGGGTCTGGGTGGGTTACTCTTGGAGGGTCATTGTGGACTTGTTGGGCCTGTTTTCACACTGTAATGATTCTATGATAGCTCCATATGAAATGCCACTACCAGCTGATTAATCTCCTAACCATTGTAGGAATTTACCACTATTAAATGTTCTTGCTTACATGTCCATTCCCAACGATGTGTCCACTAGCATAGCATAAAGTAGCCACTCAGTTATAAACCACCACAAAGTTAGAAGAAACCCATCCTCTCACCATTTCAGGATCATTAATAAATATAAAGCCTCACCAGCATTTCTCACATTGTAAGAAACAGAAGTTGAGGTTTTGGTCAAGAAAACGAAAGAAGCCTATGTTAGGTATAGACAGCAGAGATTGAGTGAATACAGAGTATAAAGGCCACAGGTGTATATTTTGCATCAGTGTTTACTGTGAAAAAGGACATGGAAGATGTAGAAGTGGTGAAATAAATCATGAAATCTTGAAAAATGTCCATATCACACAGGAAGTGATGCTAGACAGCTTAAAACACAAAGTTGGATAATTCCCCACGACCTGATCAGGTGTACCTTAGAACTCTGTGGGAAGATAGAGGAGTGATTGCTGAACCCTTTGCTGAGATATTTGTATTATCAATAGCCACAGGTGTGGTGCCAGAAGACTGGAGGTTGGTTAACATGGTACCACTTTTTAAGAAAGGTGGATAGGAAAAGCCAGGGAACTATAGACCAGTGATCCTGACATCGGTGGTGGACAAGTTGTTGGAGGAAATCTTGAGGAACAGGATTCACATATATTCGGAAAGGTAAGGATTGATTAGGGATAGACAACATGACTTTGTGTGTGGGAAATTGTGTCTCACTAATTTCATTGAGGTTTTTGAACAAGTATCAAAGAGGATTGATGAGGGAAGAGCTGTGGAGGTGATCTATATGGACTTCAGAAAAGTGTTCAACAAGGTTTCTCAATGGTAGATTGGTTAGCAAGGTTAGATCACATGGAATACAGGGAGAACCACCCATTTGGATACAGAATTGGCTCAAAGGGAGAGGACAGAGAGTGGTGGTGAAGGATTGTTTTTCAGACTGGAGACCTGTGACCAGCGGTTGCCACAAGGACTGGTCCTGGGTCCATTGCTTTTCGTCATTATATAAATGATTTTGATTAGAACATAGGAGATATGAGTAATAAGTTTGCAAATGACACCAAAATTGGAGGTGTAGTGGCCAGCGAAGGAGATTACCTCAGTGTACAATGGGATCTTGATCAGACGTGCCAGTGGCTTAATTTAGATAAATATGAGGTGATGCATTTTGGAAAGGTAAATCAGGGCAGGATTTATACACTGCATAGTAAGGTCCTAGGGAGTGTTGTTGATCAAAGAGTCCTTGAAGTGCAGGTTCATAGTTCCTTCAAAGTGGAGTTGTAGGTAGATTTGATAGTGAAGAAGGCATTTGGAGTGTTTGTCCTTATTGATTAGAGCATGGAGTATAGGAGTCAGCTGTACAGGACATTGGTTAAGCCACTTTTAGAATACTGCATGCAATTCTGTTCTCCTTCCTATCGGAAAGATGTTGTGAAACTTGAAAGGGTTCAGAAAAGATTTACAAGGATGTTGCCAGGACTGGAGAGTTGGTGTGTGTATGGAATAGGTTGCCAGAGGAAGTGATGGAGGCTGGTACAATTACAACATTAAAAGGCATCTGGATGGGGTATATGAATAGGAAAGGTTTAGAGGGATATAGGCCAAATGCTGGCAAATGGAATACATTTATTTAGGATATCTGGTCGGCATGTAAAAGCACATTCTTGCAGATGGTGGTGTTCCCATGTAACTACTGATCTTTGGAAAGTGCTGTCCAAAGAGCCTCCGTGAATTTCTTGCAAGGCATCTTGTGGATAGTACAAAATGCTGCCACTGTGCATTATGGTGGAGGGAGGGAATGTTTGATGTTGTGGTGCCAATTTGTTGACCTTACAGAGATTTGTAAAATCATAAGGGGCATGGATAAGTAAATCTATGTTGTACATCTCAATGACTTTATGACTTTGAATAGGGATGCAAAAGAATAATTCTGTGCCACAACAATCTAAAGGAAGAGAATCTAATCATCAACCGTTAATGTTCACTGACATTATCATTACTAAATCACCCACCATCAACAACTTGGAGGTTGCCCCTGGCCAGTAACTGAACTGGACTAGCTATAAAAATGCTGTAGCTACAGGCACAGAGAAGAGGAGGCTAGGAATCCTGCAGTAAATAACTCACCTCCTACTTCCCCAAATTCTGTCCACCATCTACAATGCATTAGTCAGAAGTGAGATTGAATAAGCCCACTAGTCTGGATAGGTACAGTTTCAATAACACTCAAGAAACTTGATACCTCCAGAAGAAAGCAGCCGAGCTAATTGGCAGCACATCATTAAACATTCCCTCCCTCCACCATAATGCAGTGGCAGTATTTTGTACTATTCCACAAGATGCCCTGCAAGAAATTCACAAAGGCTCCTTAGAAAGGACTTTCCAAATCCACTATGTCTACCATCCAGAAGGAGAAGGTCAGTAATTACACGGGAACACCACCATCTGCAAGTTCCCCTCCAAGCCACTGATGATCCTGACTTGGAAATATGTTGCCTTCTTTTTCAGTGTCACCTAGTCAAAATCCTGGAACTCTCCCAAATGACATTGTGGGTCTACCGACAGCAAAACCACTGCAGCATTTTAATAATTAA
Source organism: Hemiscyllium ocellatum (assembly GCF_020745735.1). Lineage (NCBI taxonomy): Eukaryota > Metazoa > Chordata > Chondrichthyes > Orectolobiformes > Hemiscylliidae > Hemiscyllium > Hemiscyllium ocellatum. The sequence continues at coordinate 735,397 of NC_083431.1, read as the reverse complement.
TAGGTAATTAGGACAATTAAAAATTAAATTGTCCTTTAATAAGGACAACTAGGGCTGGGCAATAAATGCTGGCTCAACCACCATCACAACCATTCCATAAATGAAGTTTTCAAATTATTTGATCAGTTTGACACTTTGGTCAGGTACACGCAGTCTGAACCAGCATCCAAGATAACATATAAGTTTCATATGCTCATTTCAAGTCGTTTTGTGGCATTCTGTCATCACATGAGCAATAAGGACTCATGATGAGGTTAAACAGTTCATCAACATCACTGTTACGTTCCAACCCTACCTTAAGATCACCTGGATCATCTTGGACACCTCCTTCCCCTTCCTAGACCTCATCATCTAGATCAACGGTGACCAACTCAACACTGACATCTTCTACAAACCCACCGACTCCCACATCTACCTGGACTACACCTCCTGCCACCCTGCTTCCTGTAAAAACGCTATCCCTTATTCCCAATTCCTCTGCCTCTGCCACATCTGCTCCCAGGAGTACCAGTTCCACCACAGAACACACCAGATGGCCTCCTTCTTCAAAGACCGCAACTTCCCTTCTCCCTCCAGCGCATCACATCCACTTCCCACACCTCCACCCTCGAACCCCACCACTCCCAACTGCAACAAGGATGGAACCCCCCCCCCAGTAATCACCTTCCACCCCACCAACCTCCGTATACATCACATCATCCTCCGCCATTTCTGCCACCTACAAACACAGCTCAGGGAGCAAACCTACATCCAGAATCTACAAACAAACCCCACCACCCAAAATATATTCCCCTCCCCACCCCTATCTGTGTTTCATAACATACATAAATGATCTGGAAGAGGGCACTGTTGGTATGATCAGCAAGTTTGCAGATGACATGAAGATTGGTGGAGAAGCAGAAAGACTTGGGAGTTGGGTGGAAAAGTGGCAGATGGTTCAATACAGACAAATGTGAGGTGATTCATTTAAGCGTCTAATTCTAGAGCGAATTATACAATGAACAGAAGAGCCTTGGGAAAAGTTGATGGGCAGAAAGATCTGGGAGTGCAGGTCCATTGTACCCTGAAGGTTGCTGCACAGGTGGATAGAGTGGTCAGGAAGGCATATGGTATGCTTGCCTTCGTTGGACGGGGTATTGAATATAAGGGCAAATCAAGTTAAAATTATACAAGACATTAGTTCGTTTGCATTTAGAATACTGTGTACAGTTCTGGTCGCCACATTACAAAAAGGATGTGGACGCTTTGGAGAGGGTGCAGAGAAGGTTTACGAGGATGTTGCCTGGTATGGAAGGTGCAAGCTATGAAGAGAGGTTAAGTAGGTTAGGTTTGTTTTCATTAGAAAAAGGAAATTGATGGGGGACCTGATTGAGGTCTACAAAATCATGAAGGGTATAGACAGGATAGATAGAGATAAGCTTTTTCCCAGGGTGAAGGATTCAATAATCAGAGGTTATGCTTTCAAGGTGAGAGGTAGAAAGTTTAAGGGGGATACATGTGGCAAGTACTTCACACAGAGGGTGGTGGGTGTCTGGAACACGTTGCCAGCAGAGATGGTAGAGGCAGGCACAGTAGATTAATTTAAGATACATCTGGACAGATGCATAAGTAGGTTGAGACCAGAGAGATACAGATAGGAATTGGGCTTAATGTTGAGACAGTAGATTTGGATTGGCTCAGGTTTGGAGGGTCAAAGGACCTGTTCCTGGGCTATAAATTTTCTTTGTTCTTTGTTCTTTTGTAAATCCATGCTGACTCTATCCATTCCTGTCACTATCATCCAAGTGCTTTGTTCTTTGTTCGGAGAGACCATTGCTTCCACAACTCCCTTGTCAGATCCACACCTCCCAAACCCCACCAACCCACCCTCCCCTGCCACAAGAATTGCAAAACCTGAGCCCACATCTTCCCCCTCAACTCTATCCAAGACCCCAAAGGAGCGTTCCACATCCATCAGAGTTTTACCTGCACTTCCACACGTCATTTACTGCATCCGTTGCTCCTGATGTGGTCTCCTCTACATTGGGGAGACAGGACATCTACTTGTGTAATGCTTCAGAGAACACCTCCACAGCACATACATGAAGCAGCCCCACTGCCCTGTGGCCAAACACTTTAACTCTCCCTCCCACTCCCCCAAGGATATGCAGGCCTGGCCTCCTCCACCACCAAACTCTTACCACCTGCCGCCTGAAGAACACCTCATCTTCTGCCTTAGGACCCTCCAACCACATGGGATCAATATGGATTTCACCAGTTTCCTCATTTCCCCTCCCTCCACCTTATCCCAGATTCTACCTTCCAACTCAGCACTGCCCTTATGATTGTTCTTTCTGTCCATCTTACTTCCCATCTATCTGCTTCACCAACCTCATCCATCTATCACCATTCTCGCCCCATCTTCACCTACCTACCCAACTCTACTTCCCCCCCACCCTCCCAAATTTATCTATCAGTCCCCTTGGCCCACAAGCCTCATTCCTGATGCGCGAAACATCAATTCTCCTGCTCCTCAGATTCTACCTGAGTGGCTGTGCTTTTCAAGCACTACACTCTGATCTCCAATATCTGCAGTCCTCACTTTCTCCCAATAAGGACTCATGCCTCAGGAATTAGCACATGGACTGAAGTTGTTCAAGAAGGCAGCTCACCATCACCTTCTCAAAGGCAACGAGGGACAGACAATAAATACTGGCACAACCAGCAATAACCACATTCCATGAATGAATTTTTGAAATTATATTATGAGAAAAGAAAAAACTTTTAAAAACGTTTCTTTATATTCATCCATTGTATATGGGTGTCACTCACTGCCTTTAAGAAGGTGGTGGTGCTGAAAATGTGTTGCTGGAAAAGGGCAGCGGAGCAGGACACTCGACGTTTCGGGCATGAGCCCTTCTTCAGGAAAGAAGGTGGTGGTGTGCAACTTTTGAGATGCTGCATTGTTTTGCCAGAGTACATTAAAGAAATTATTGTAAACTCTTTTCTTTCACCACATAATATTTGCTTGCATGTCTTACTGCATTATAACCTTTAAAATGTCGGAGTCCAGCAGCAACAGGGTTATAGACCTATAGAAATGTATGGCACAGAAACAGACCCTTTAGTCCAACTCGTTGATGCCAACCAGCTATCCTAAATTAATTTAGTCCCATTTATTAGCATTTGGCCCATAGCCCTCCAAATTCTTCCTATTCTTATACTCATCTAAATGCCTTTTCAATATTGTAATTGTACCAGTCTCCACCACTTCCTCATTTCATACACACATTATGTTTGTTCACTTTTGTTACATTTATTCTTGTATTGTCAGAATGTGCCCAAAGGAAACTAAATGTTTTCTGGCACTGACTTTGGTCCCAAGGACAAATTTTGCATAAAATCCCCAAAACTTAACATTTATCAATACAAAACTGAAAACAAGGTACTTATTCAAAAACGACAAGGCTTTTTAAGCACGAGGCTATTCTTCCTGTTGATTTGCCACTACTGAATACTTTAGGCCTCAAAACGAGTAATGATCCTAACCCTTTTCCATGTAATTTGCAATTCAACAATCATCCATTGAATAGCAATCATAGCTGAGTTAAAATGCAATATGAATGTCCTCCTACAATTTACATTCTGGTCTAACATCAAGGACCTGGCTCCTTACCTACATGTCTTCAGAATCACAGGAAAACTGCACCTGAATTTGCCACAGATTTAACAGCAAGCTTTAACAGTGTAAATGCTGACTGTTAACAATTTAAATCCAAAATTAAAAATAGGCCTATTGAAACAACAAACCATATTGTGATATATTATTGGCATTCACTGTGTTTTAAGGTCAGACCATGCCTTTGAACAAAGATCAGTTTTCAACTAGGAAAGATTGATCAGCATATCACGGTTTAAAATCCAAAGTCTATATTTGTGTAAACATGGGGTACAGTAATTACATGGGCTTAAGAACAAAGGGACATTTCAAAGTTTGCAGATGGCAGAAATATGTAAATTGAGGAGAACAGTAACCATTGTTAGGAAAACAAAGACGAGTTAAATGGGCAAATAAAGTGTGAAGTGATATATTTCGTAAGAACGAAAAGGTAATATAAACTAAGTTATACAACTTAAATGGGGGTGAAGGGCAAGTTAATTATTTTTTTAAAAGCCATATTGACTACTTGTCTGTAGAAGTTGACTCATATGAAACGTAAAAGGAAATTATGCCAACGTTTTACAATATGACTGACTAAACCTCAACACAGTTGTGTATTCAATTCTGGGCATTGCACTTCGGGAAGGATTAGAAAAGGTCTGGGAGATTATATGAATATTAGGGATGACAGGCTTCACATATATGGAGTGATAACAGAGGCTCAAATTGCTCTCAAGGCTCAGAAAATTAAAATGATAAAATGCTATAGTGTAGAAAGAGGCCATTCAGCCCATGACCCTCCAAACAGCATCCCACTCAAATCAAACGCTCCCAATCCCATATTTCCCATGGCTAATTCACCAAACCTACACCTGCTCCTGTGCTATATCCATTCTATGACTCTAATTTATGGAAAATCATTTTTTTTAAAATGCAGCTTCTCTTGGTCATATTTTCATCTAATTCTGAAACCAACGCTTTCTTAAATCAGAAACAAAAACAGTAGTTACTCGAAAAGCACAGCAGGTCTGGCAGCATCTGTGCAGAGAAATCCCCTCCACCTCCACCGCATGTAAACTGACGTTTTCAGGAACATACACCGAACGTGAAATGTTAACTCTGATTTCACTTCAGAATTGCTGCCAGACCAGCTGAACTTTTCCAGTACTTTCTGTTTGTGTTACATCGTTATACATTCCGGAATGGAGGCAGCATATTTCAAAACCAGCTTTCTTGTATTTTTTCCCCAGAAACATGAGAATTGTTTGTAAGGAATACAAAAACGCTGGAAATACACAGTATTTTCTGTGGGCGCTTCAGATTTTCAGCAAAGTATTTTGCTTCTGTGACATGTTAGTCATGCCTCATATCTACTCAGGTACAGATGCCACATCGCAGATAATCTGCCAAAAACACACAATAACGACAGATATCCAGCGCAACCGTAACACATTTCAAATAACAAGGGAGTGTCCTGACTGTTTTGTTGGTGTGGCTTGATTTCAATGTTAATGAGATTAAATCACAATACAGACCAATACCAGTTTTTAAAATTCATTTATATCAAAACCATCTAGTTTTATACAAATGCAACTGAGACGTATTTGGAAATTTACAGAAAAGCAATGTCCATAAACCAACTTTAGTTGTACAGAATTTGAAAAATAAGTTATTGATTTAAAAATCTTCACAAGAAAACATTTTGCTTTCACGCGTTTTGAACTTTGTAGACACTCATTTTGCTGATTCATAGTGAAATAACAAAATCTTCCACCGGATCCCTTACCGCCTTCACCCCCCACACCCACATCACGGGGCGATCACGCGGCCTTCTGATGACGCTTTCTGACGCGGCGCCCCCTAATTGGTCGCAATCTTGTTTGATCAACGGGCATTGTGCAGCATGGTTTAGCATCAGCCAATCAATAATCACACCGCTGGCAATATGTCCAATCAGAGACGGTGGGCGGGTCCCTTATGTAAACGCGCTTCAACAAGCAAATCACATTTACAAATCAATCCGCGATTGAGGTAAGTGATGAATGTTTTTCGCAAAAGTTTGAGAGTTTAACGTTGAACATAATTAAATATGTTAGTTGAATGTTAATCGACCAGTATTAGAGGGTAATAAGATTAAAATGGTCTATGCAGTAAGAATTGAGCACTAGTTTAATCGCGGAAGGACCCAATAGGGTGTTCGCCGTCACTAGGTTATAAAAGTCCGCGCCGTCCTACATTCCGTATTATTCTGTTTGCGGAGGAGCGTCGCTGTTATTCTGAGTGTTGGAGAACCGAGCCGACCGCCTAAGGTCAGTATTTCACTGATGTCTGTAGCCCACAAACAGCACGGTCATTCCTGGCTGTCTTAATTCAGGCAGGCAAGACCGAAGTTGAGGTTTGTTCCGTGCCCTGCGGGTCCCTCCCTGATATCCGCCAACGGCCGAGAGGGTCCGTGCTCCCGCGGGCGCCGCCTCATCCTTTATGTAACCAATTGGTTTCTTTCGCTTTGTTCTGGAAATGTGTAATACCTAAAATTGTTGCTTTATTTTCAGTTCATAATGCAGATTTTTGTGAAGACCCTGACTGGTAAGACCATTACCCTTGAAGTTGAGCCCAGTGATACCATAGAGAATGTCAAGGCTAAAATACAGGACAAGGAAGGAATTCCCCCTGACCAACAGCGCCTGATCTTTGCTGGGAAGCAGCTGGAAGATGGCCGCACCCTGTCCGATTACAACATCCAGAAAGAATCTACCCTGCATCTTGTTCTGCGACTGCGTGGGGGGATGCAGATTTTTGTGAAGACCCTGACTGGTAAGACCATTACCCTTGAAGTTGAGCCAAGTGATACCATAGAGAATGTCAAGGCTAAAATACAGGACAAGGAAGGAATTCCTCCTGATCAACAGCGCCTGATCTTTGCTGGGAAGCAGCTGGAAGAAGGGCGTACCCTGTCTGATTACAACATCCAGAAAGAATCTACCCTGCACCTTGTTCTGCGACTGCGTGGGGGGATGCAGATTTTTGTGAAGACCCTGACTGGTAAGACCATTACCCTTGAAGTTGAGCCAAGTGATACCATAGAGAATGTCAAGGCTAAAATACAGGACAAGGAAGGAATTCCCCCTGACCAACAGCGCCTGATCTTTGCTGGGAAGCAGCTGGAAGATGGCCGCACCCTGTCCGATTACAACATCCAGAAAGAATCTACCCTTCACCTTGTCTTGCGACTGCGTGGGGGGATGCAGATTTTTGTGAAAACCCTGACTGGTAAGACCATTACCCTTGAAGTTGAGCCCAGTGATACCATAGAGAATGTCAAGGCTAAAATACAGGACAAAGAAGGAATTCCCCCTGACCAACAGCGCCTGATCTTTGCTGGGAAGCAGCTGGAAGATGGCCGCACCCTGTCCGATTACAACATCCAGAAAGAATCTACCCTGCACCTTGTCTTGCGACTGCGTGGGGGGATGCAGATTTTTGTGAAGACCCTGACTGGTAAGACCATTACCCTTGAAGTTGAGCCAAGTGATACCATCGAGAATGTCAAGGCTAAAATACAGGACAAGGAAGGAATTCCCCCTGACCAGCAGCGTCTGATCTTTGCTGGGAAGCAGCTGGAAGAAGGGCGCACCCTGTCCGATTACAACATCCAGAAAGAATCTACCCTGCACCTTGTGTTGCGACTGCGTGGTGGACTTTGAAAATCTTGTGTATTTTGTCTTTGCATGATTCACTGTATGCATCTTACTTTTGAAATGAGTAAACTGGACTTAATACCTGAAGCATTGTAGATAATAAAGTTTTTGGCAATAACTGATATCTGGCTTATTATCTTCCCTAATTATGAGGGGGCTACACTGATGTGGATAATCTTAGCATTCATAATGCATTGTGGGTTTGCATAAACTCTACCTGTGCTGCAAATGACTGTGCTCCTTTACCAAGGGAGTTTGAGGGCATCAAGAAAGTGATTCTTGCTACTATGTTGAAATGGGATTGTGAAATTAGGGTGAAGTACAGAAGTGAGGCTAAGCTGCCACAACAAGCATGAGGAATTATTTTGGATCACCTTGATAGGGTTAATTCTTCATTAAAGAAGCAAGATTTAAATTGTAGTGAGTTTGCATTTGAAAGCTTAAGTTCCCTAACCTGGAATCATCAAATTAAGCAGCAGACAGATGTTTATTGTAGGTGGGGTTAAATATTACAGTGGGAAAATGAGTACTTGAAGTGTCCGTGAAGTAGATGGGTTTTTGAGTATAGTTTAAGTTGACACATCCCATTAAATGGTAGGATTTGTCTAGATTGTTGACTATTTTCCATAAGATCAGATATTGCATTTTTAAGTACTGAAGGGAAAAACTAAGCAAGTAGTGACTCATGTATTGCCGTATAAAAGGATGAACAAGATTCTTGTGTTGCATATTGCTTGAAGCATAAAATGCAATTGGTTGTGGTGCTGGAAGAGCACAGCAGGTCAATCAGAAGCAGGAGAAATCAACACTTCTGGCATAAGCCCTTCAGGAATGTGGGCTGAGGGGATAAATAGGGGAGTGGGGCTGGGGTTAAGGTAGCTGGGAACATGATAGATAGATGTAGGTGGGGAGAAAAATGCTTAAAAATGTGTAGCTGGAAAAGCACAGCAGGTCAAGCAGCATCAAAGGAACAGGAGAATCGATGTTTCAGGCATAAGCCCTTCAGGAAAAAATGGACAGGTCAAGAGGGCAATGCTGAGTTGGCAGCTTGGGTCTGGGATAAGGTGGGGGTGGAGAAATGAGGAAACTAGTGAATTCCACATTGATCCTGTGTGGTTGCAGGGTACCAAGTTGGAAGATGGGCATTCTTCCAGGTGTCAGGTAGGTAAGGATTGGCAATGGAGGTGGCCCAGGACCTGCACCTTCTTAGTAGAGGGGAGTGTTAATTGGTGCAGGTGTCTCATGTTTCTGAAACAATCTGCAAGTTGGTGTCCCGTCTTCCCCAGTGTAGAAGAGACCACATCAGGTGCAACAGATACAGTACATTTGTGGAAGTACAGGTGCATTTCTTCTGCCTGATGTGGAATGATCCTTTAGGGCCTTGGATGGAAGTGAGGTGCCGGGGGGTGGTTGGAGAGGAGAGAGGTGTTGCACTTGTGTTGGCAGGGGAAGGTGCTAAGAATGGGGTGTGGGCTAGTTGGTTGGGGGGTGTATGGATTTGACAATGGAGGAGAGAGTAATGGTCTCTCCAAAACTCAGATGGGGTAGAGAGGGAAATATATTTGAGATGATGGGATCTGTAGGTGGTGGAGGATGTGTCATGACACTGGGTAAACTTTAGATTCCCTACAGTGTGGAAACGGGCCCTTCACCCCAACAAGTCCACACCAACCCCTGACTCATGCACCTAACGGTACAGGTAATTTAGCATAGCCAAGTCACCTGGCCTGCACATCTTTGGATTATGGGAGAAAACCCACACAGACACTGGGAGAATGTGCAAAGTTTGCACAGACAGTTGCCTGAGGGGTGGAAATGAACCTGGGTCTCTGGCACTGAGGCTGCAGTGCTGCTAATTTAAATTAGCCACATAAATGATTTACCCTGTGCTGTAATCTGTTAAAATTTGAGGCAAAGGACTATCCCACCAATTGCTATTTAAAAATTAAAAGTCCAGCAGAGAAACAACTATTTGTAACTCCTTTCTCATAAGCCTGTCTTTTACCTCCTACTCAACAATACTAGTCAGATTTTTTTTTAAAATCCTGATTTAAGATTTTCAAACAAGATAAGCTTCCAAACAACCAGTCAACTGTCAAAGCTTCTCTTGTTTTCCTCTGCAGATTTTCCTGTCTTTTAGATGTTCTGCGCAAACCACTTAGAGTTAAAAATCACACAACACCAAGTTGTAGTCCAACACCTGGTGAAGGAGCAGCGCTCTGAAAGCTAATGCTTCCAATTAAACCTGTTGGACTATAACCAGATGTGAGATTTGTAAACCCCAGTCCAACACTGGCATCTCCAAATGGTGACTCTTATAAGCCCTTCCTGATGAAGGGCTTATGCTCAACGTCGAATTCTCTACTCCTGAGATGCTGCCTGGCCTGCTGTGCTTTGACCAGCAACACATTTGCAGCTCTTACAGACAGGTACCTTTCAGAGAGCTATTCTGCTGGCAGTCTGTACTTGGTGGCTTGGCTGTTCTTCCTCTAACTGTTCAATGTCCAGTTTAATACCCCCAAAACATTAGGTAGTTTGGTTTTAATTTATCAAATTACTAAATTCAAATTTGATTGGATTCTGGTATCTTGGGGTATAATTTAAACTGGCTGAATTTGTTTTTGTTCCATAGCATACAGCTGTACTTTTGGTTTTGACCAAGTATTACATTGTTACCTTGTTCTAGACTCTGCATTGTCCCTTGCTAGCTTTTCAACTCTCTTAAAAGTACAGTACCTCTACACCCTCATAACAGATGTGATAAAATAGGTTCACTTTTTAGATCACTTTGTTCTTTAGCTCTCAGGACCACATTCGCACCCTCACAATTTGGACCTGAACAGGACAACCAGTACCTGCTACAAATCTCCACTTCCTGCAACTCTGCCCTTAAACCCCACCTCTCCAATCACAACCTCCAGATACATCGTATCCATTTCAATCACCTACAAACAGACCCCACCACTAGGGATATAATTCCCTCCCCACTCATCTGTGTTTTGCAGAGACCATTCCCTCTCCAACTACCTTGTCAGATCCACACCCCACTCCTGGCACCTTGCCCCTGCCCATGTAAAACCTGCACCTCCACCTCTGTCAAAGGCCCAAAGGATCTTTCCATGTCGGCAACACATTTACCTGTGCTTCCACATGCGTCATCTACCATATCTATTGCAACCCGATGTGGTCTTCTATGCATTGTGGAGACAAGATGCCACAATGTTGTTTCAGAGAACATCTCTGAGACACCTGCACCAACCAAACCCACCCCCGAACACTTTTGCTCTTCCTCCCACTCCACCAAGGACATGCAGGTCCTTGGCTTCTTCTGTCGCCAATCCCTAACCACTTGGAAGGGGAACACCTCATCTTCCACCTTGGGACCCTGCAACCACACAGGATCAATGTGGATTTCACCATTTTCCCTCATGCTGAAGATCTAAATCCCCTTGCAGGGCCTTTCTGTTCAAGATCAGTCAAAAGAATTGCTAGGAGTATGGTTTGTTTAAAGCAAGGTTACCAGTTTAATGAATTAAGGCAGCCTGGTGCAGGTTTGTCCAGCAGCACAGAGGTTAAAAGCTTGGTGCAATTACATTTGAAAATTATACATAATTTATATGTTTTTTAAGAGATGGTACGCTGTAATTACAAGAAAAGACCAATCACATATAATAAGGTGAAAGTGAGGACTGCAGATACTGAAGATCAGACTGAAAATGTGTTGCTGGAAAAGCGCAGCAGGTCAGGCAGCATCCAAGGAACAGGAGAATCAACGTTTCGGGCATGAGCCGTTCTTCTTGGATGCTGCCTGTCCTGCTTCGCTTTTCCAGCAACACATTTTCAGCACATATAATAAGGTGACCTGATTTATGGCCAGTTAATCCAATGATATTTCCAAGGAAAGGGTTCTTAATTTACATAGATCACCATCTCATGCTAGCAGTTCAAGGTTAGTTCGAATACCAAATGGTTCATATTATGAAAAATCCATTGTTCTGTCTTTGTATTTTAGCTTAATTCTGCAAAGCAGTAGTACAAGTTCACAGAGTCAAATCATTACTTTCAGCCATTTTGTTTTGTTATTTTAAATTGAAAAGCTATTTTGTGGTTAATAAAAATCTACATATACTTGTTGCTTCTGACAACAGCCTAAGTTCAAACTTTAGATCCTCAACCCCACCTTATCCCAGTCCCAAGCTTCCAACTCGGCACTGCCCTCTTAACCTGCCCATCTTCCCACCTATCTGCTTCACCCTCCTGTCTGATCTGTCATCTCTCTTCCTCACCCCCACCTTTGTCTACCTATCACATTCCCAGCTACCTTAGCTCCCAGCCTCACCCCCTCCCCTTATCTCTCAGCCCCCTGGCCCACAAGCTACATTCCTGAAGGGCTTATGTCCAAAGTATCAATTTCTCCTGGTCCTTGGATGCTGCCTGATCTGCTATGCTTTTCCAGCACCATACTCTTGATTCTGATCTCTAGCACCTGCAGTCCTTACTTTCTCCTGCATAAAAAGCAATGTTAATACCTTTTTCCGATTGTGCTGTAGCTTAGACCTAACCAAAATCTGTTACTGGGATGTGATCCTGGAGTCGATCATGCTCTTACACCTCTAATATTCAACCATTAAACTAAATGATACCTGTTTGTATTTGCATCATTAGGGAGATAGAAATTATCTTCAGATATTACAATTAATAAAGGATATGCAGTAACCAATGATCTGGAGTGTTTCAATATTTGATTAAAGTACCCTTTTTTGTGAGATTGTTTGGTGCTGCATCAGTTAGCTTTCTGCCTATTTCAGCTCTTGAGTCAGGAATTGTATCCAATTCATCTCTGTCCACTTGAATCTGTCAATGAAAAGAGATTGCATCAGTTCCTGAGATGAAGCCCATTAATACAATATGCAAACTTCTTATTGCATTTATCTCTGACTGGTATTATCTATCTGTAACCTATTATGTAGTGAACAGACAGCAATCCAAGATAGATGAGATGGGAATTGATTATATACGTACTGAATACTGTTCAACAAAGATCAAAACATCTACAGTGGGCAGGGAGGAGAGATGCTGAAGACATTTTAAATGAATAAATGCTGGGTGCTGGGAAAAAAGGGTCACTGGATTTAAATTTTTTTCTCTCCATAGATGCTGTCAGACCTGCTGTTTCTCCAGCAACAAACAAATTGCTGGAAATTTTCCACAGGTCTGGCACCATGAACAAAGAACAAAGAAAATTTACAGCCCAGGAACAGGCCCTCCAAGCCTGAGCCGATCAAAATGTAATGTCTATACCTGTCAGTCAATTCCTAAGCATCTGTATCTCTCTACACCCCACCTACTCATGCATTTATCCAGACGCATCTTAAGTGAATCTACCGTGCCTGCCTCTACCATCTTTGCTGGCAACGCGTTCCAAACGCCCACCACCCTCTGTGTGAAGTACTTGCCGCATGTATCCCCCTTAAACTTTCCACCTCTCACCTTGAAAGTGTGACCTTTCATTACTGAATCCTTCACCCTGGGAAAAAGTTTGTCACTATCCACCTGTCTATACCTTTCATGATTTTGTAAACCTTAATCAGGACCCCCTCAATCTTTTTTCTAATGATAATAAACCTAACCTACTCAACCTTTCTTCATAGCTAGCACTTTCCATACCAGGCGACATCCTCGTAAACCTTCTCTGCACCCTCTCCAAAGCATCCTTATCCTTTTGATAATGTGGCGACCAGAACTGTATAAAGTGCTCTAAATGCGGCCGAACCAACATCTCGTATCATTTTAACATGACCTGCCAGCTCTCTTATACTCAATACCCCATCCAATGAAGGAAAGCATACTATATGCCTTCTTGATCATGTTATCCACCTGTGTAGCAACCTTCAGGGTACAATGGACCTGTACTCCCAGATCTCTCTGCCCATCAACTTTTCCCAAGGCCCTTCCATTCATTGTATAATTCGCTCTAGAATTAGTCTTGCCTAAATGCATCACCTCATATTTGTTTGAGAAAATTCAATTTGTTTTGGGTCCAGTGACCCTTCAGAACTGATGGTAGCTATGAAAATGTTTACGTAGAAGATAGGGGTAAAGGAGTAAACAATGGGTGGACAGCACCTAAACAGAACAGTTGGACAGACAAAGGAGTGGTTAAATGTGAGTAAGAATGACTAGCTAAAATCTCTAGTGACGAGTGATGTGTGGGCTAGGTGTGGAAGCCATGGTAAATGTGGGGTTACAGGGGTAATATGGGGGGGGGGGGGGGTCTGGGTGGCATGCTCTTGGGAAGTTGGTGTGGACCCGATGGGCTGAATGGCCTTTTTTCTGCATTGTAGGGATTCAATGATACTGTATTAGCCAGGTCTCTCATCCCAGAATTGAGAGTGGTGCAGTAACTCAGTGGTTAGCGCTGCTGCTTCAAAGCATCAGGGTCCTGGGCCTGATTCCACTTTCTGGCAACTGTGTGGAGCTTGCACGATCTCCCTGTCACTGAGTGGAAACCTCCACAGTCTAAAGATGTGTTGGTTTATGGATTGGCTGTGGGGAAATGTGGAGGGTTACAGGGATAGGGTAGCGGGGGTTGGGTATGGATGGGATGTATTTTGGATAGTCAGTGTGGACTTGATGAGCTATATGGTCTGCTTCAAGATTAGAGTGTGGCTGGAAAAGCACAACAGGTCAGGCAGCATCTGAGAAGCAAGAAAATCGACGTTTTGGGCAGGAGCCCTTCATCAGGATCTGCTTCCAAACTAGGGATTTTATCACTCTTAAGTTGTTGGAGGGAATTCTGCAGGACAGGATTTACAAGTATTTGGAAAAGCAAGGATTAATTAGGGATAATCAGCATAACTTTGTGCATGGGAAATTATGCCTCACTAATTTGAGTCTTTTTGAAGAACTGATGAAGGTAGAGCAGTAGACATTGTTGATTTGGAGTTCAGCAAGGTTCTCCATGTTAAACTGGTTAATAAGGTTAGATCATCTGGAATCCAGGGAGAGCTAGTCATATGAGGCAAAATTGGCTTGAAGATAAGAGATAGAGAGTGGTGGAGGCTTGCTTTTCAGATTGGAGGCTTGTGACCAACGGTGTACCACAAGGATCAGTTGTTAATCCATTTCTTGTTGTCGTTTATATAAATGAATTGAGTATAGGAGGCATGGTTAGTACTTTTGCCGATGACACCAAAATTAGTGTAGAGGACAGTGGAGAAGGTTATCTCGTACAATGGGACCTTGATGCGATCAGCCAAGGAGTGGCAGGTGGAGTTTAACCTAGCTAAATAAGGAGTTACAGTTTGGTAAGGAAAATCAAGGCAGGATCTCTATCATTAATGCTAGAGTTCTGGGGAGTGCTGCCAAACAGAGGCCTCAGTGCAAGGTTGTAGTTCCTTGAAGGTGGAGTCTCAAATAGACTGAGTACTGAAGAAGGTGATTGATATGCTTGCCTTTACTGGACAGTGCATTGAGTACAAGAGTTGGAATGTCATGTTGCAGCTGAACAGGATATTGGTTAGGTCACTTTTAGAATACTATACTGCGTTCAATTCTGGACTTCCTGCTTTAAGAAAGATGTTAAACTTGAAAGGGTGTACAAAAGATTTACAAAGTTGATGGAGAGTTTGAGCTATAGGGAGAGGCTGAATTGCATGGGGCGGTTTTCCTGGAGTGCCGGAGGCTGAGGGGCTTGATCTGCAGGAAATGAGAAGAGTTAAGAGAAATTATTTAGAGTGAGGATGAGCTTGACAAGGTGAAGAGGATGGTTGTGGATGGGGACAGTTCAGGCCTTTTTTTCCATGAAGAAGCTGAGAGCCCTGAGACTATGCTAATTTGAGATGGTTGTGTAAAGGGATTGCATGTCCATAGTAAAGAGGAGGCAGCTGTAGCTCGCAAACTGGAAATTCTGCAATTGATATAAAGCATCAACAGAATCATGGGATGTGAGTGGGTAGGGATTGGACATGGGGAAAAATAAACCAAGTTGAGGTAGGAAGAAGAGTTTTGTGGGGAAGGAGTAGGCAGAAGCAATGGGTCTGCCTGGGCAGTCCTATTTGTGGATTTTAGGAAGAAGCTGTGTAGGATTGGGAGACTATGAGCTTGGAGGGCTGGGGCAAGAGATCATCAGATGAAATGAGGTTAGTCACCACTGTCAACCACAAACAGTCCCCACTGTCCCCATTAGCAGCCATTCATTTTATTAGACTGACTGTTATCCATTCCTTTTCCAACTGTTCTTCTCTTTTGGCTCAATCTCCACGTATTGTTTACTTCTTACCGCTTCCCCTCACCCTATCTTCTACACAAAAAAAAATCTAGCTACCATCAGAAGAAAGAAAGGTCACTGGACATTAACTCTGATTTCTCTCCACAGATGCTACCAGATCTGCTGAGATTTTCCAACAATTTCTACTTTTGTTTCTGATTTCCAGCCTCCACCCTCTCCTCCACAGAAGGGGGGGGGGAAGATGTGTTGGGTAGACTAAAGGATCGGCTCAGGCTTGAAGGGCCGAAGGGCCTATTCATGGGCTGTAAATTTTCTGTGTTCTTTGTTCCTTCATTTTTTTTATTTAGTATTTCTCCAGCATACTGTTTTTAATCAATGTGTTCAGACAAGTTGCACCTCCTGGATAGGTGGGCTTGACCTGATCCAAAGCTAAGGACACTACTGCTGCACTACTAGAAGTCAACACTAAAACATCTGCATGGTAAACAATTGGTAGTAGTCAAGTTTGAAGCCATACCTCCAAAGAGATTGGATCCTGAATTTAATGCTTTCAATCACTCAACCATATCCCACAAAATGCTGAGATTGCACCCTAATGTTATCTGCAAACTGAATTAGACCATCAACACTTTCATCTGTATATGTTGCAAACAACAGAGGTCCCAGTATTGATCCTTACAATGGTCACGATCTCCAGTCAGAAAAATATCCCTCCATAACTACCGTCTGGACCAAGCCAATCTTGCGTCCAATTTGGCAACTCACTGCACAGTCATGCAACGATCTTCTGCATTAGCTTACCATAACTGACTTTGTCAAATGCTTGAGTAAAGTTTCAGGTGAGTGAGTAGACAGCACAGAGGACTATCTAGACTTCCAAAAGGCCTTTGATAAGGTGCCACACAGGAGGCTGCTGAGCAAGGTGAGGGCTCATGGTGTTCGAGGTGAGCTACTGGTATTGGTTGAGGATTGGCTGTCTGACAGAAAGCAGAGAGTTGGGATAAAAGGTTCTTTTTCGGAATGGCAGCTGGTGACAAGCAGTGTCCCGCAGGGTTCAGTGTTGGGGCTGCAGCTGTTCACATTATATATTAATGATCTGGATGAAGGGACTGGGGGCATTCTAGCGAAGTTTGCTGATGATACGAAGTTAGGTGGACAGGCAGGTAGTACTGAGGAAGTGGGGAGGCTGCAGAAGGATCTAGACAGTTGGGGAGAGTGGTCCAGGAAATGGCTGATGGAATTCAACGTGAGCAAATGCGAGGTCTTGCACTTTGGAAAAAAATAATAGAGAAAATTCGTAAAGCCAAAGTACAAAGAGATCTGGGAGTGCTAGTCGAGGATTCTCTAAAGGTAAACATGCAGGTTGAGTCCATGATTAAGAAAGCGAATGCAATGTTGTCACTTATCTCAAGAGGGTTGGAATATAAAAGCACCGTTGTGCTACTGAGACTTTATAAAGCTCTGGTTAGGCCCCATTTGGAGTGCTGTGTCCAGTTTTGGTCCCCACACCTCAGGAAGGACATACTGGCACTGGAACGTGTCCAGCGCAGATTCACATGGATGATCCCTGGAATGGTTGGTCTAACATACGAGGAACGGCTAAGGATCCTGGGATTGTATTCATTGGAATTTAGAAGATTAAGGGGGGACTTAATAGAAACTTACAAGATAATACATGGCTTGGAAAGGGTGGACACTAGGAAATTTTTTCCGTTAGGCGAGGAGACTAGGACCCGTGGACACAGCTCTAAAATTAGAGGGGGTCAATTCAGAACAGAAATGCGGAGACATTTCTTCAGCCAGAGAGTGGTGGGCCTGTGGAATTCATTGCCGCTGAATGCAGTGGAGGCCGGGACACTAAATGTCTTCAAGGCAGAGATTGATAGATTCTTGATGTCTCGAGGAATTAAGGGCTACGGGGAGAATGCGGTAAGTGGAGTTGAAATGCCCATCAGCCATGATTGAATGGCAGAGTGGACTCGCTGGGCCGAATGGCCTTACTTCCACTCCTATGTCTTATGGTCTTATGGTCTTCTAGGACAGGTAGGGTCAGTAGTGTGGGAGATCTTTTGGGGGAACAAGAGTGAATGAGAGAAGATGAAATAAAAGTAATTACAATGAAACAAGGATAGATTTAGTTAAAGTGAACAGGATAAATATATAGCAGGAAAGGCAACAAGCAATGGCAAACATTTAAAAAGGTAATTCATGACTCTCAGCAAAAAAATACATTCCAGTCAGGAGGAAAGATTCTGAGGGAGAAAAACCAATAAGAGCTAACCAAGGAAATTGAGGAGAGTATTATATTGAAAAAGCATATAAGGAGGCAAGAGTCAGTGATTGTTTTGAAGACTGGGATAAATTCAGAATCCACCAAAAGAAGGCTAAAAAGATTTTGGAGAAAGTATTAGCTCAGGTTGAGGATCAGGTTAGTGTAAAAAGTGAGGTCTGCAGATGCTGGAGATCAGAGCTGAAAATGTGTTGCTATTTAAAGCACAGCAGGTTAGGCAGCATCCAAGGAACAGGAAATTCCCCCCTACCTTTTATCTGAGCCTGCCTGGCACCCTCTCCTCATTCCTGATGAAGGGCTCTGGCCCGAAACGTTGAATTTCCTGTTCCTTGGATGCTGCCTAACCTGCTGTGCTTTAACCAGCAACACATTTTCAGTTGAGGATCAGGTTGTCAATCTGCTCACTGAGCTGCAGTCCTTACAGGATACTTTGTATATTATGTTCCTTCTGCTAGCTGTGGATATGGGGTCCTTCAACTTACCATCATTAGTTGTTTTAGTGCGGTAGTAGGTTTGTGGGCTACCATGATGCCTAGAGATTGGAGTAGTCTGGTGATCATCTCTGAAATGCTCAAAGACTGCAACAAATGTTATATTGGACAAATTGGCAGGAAACTAGCCACCAGGATAAATCGTAGACAGGCAGGAGACGTCAAGAACACAGCAAGTCAGGCCACTTCAGGAGGTAGAGAAGTCGAAGTTTTGGGTGTAACCCTTTTTCAGGATCTAGATATATGAGCACCAACTTACAAACCCAAAAACATGACTAACTACCACTATTATCCATAAAAACACATGAAGAGGGACCCCAGTTTGACTGGGACAATGCATCCATCTTGGGACAGGCCAAATAAAGATACATGCAGGAATTCTTAGGGGCGTGGCACTCACATCAGAACTTCATTAACAAACATATAGATGTGGACCCCATTTACCAACCTCTCAGAAGCAGAACTGAAAATGATATCATCCGCCACAACAAACCAATAAATAGCTAGCAGGGCAGAACACCGATGCTTCACCGGGGGCTCACCAATGATATTACATAGCAAGGTGACGAAATGTCTGAGAACAAATCCACTGGCTCAGCAAGAAAACCGACAGCCAGAGGGTTGAAAAGCTAATGAAAAGAGAGAAAATAAATTATGTGGGCAAACTAGTGAAGAATATAAAAACTGACAATAACAGCTTCTTTAAATACAGGAAGTCAGAAGTCAAAGTAAACATAGAAAATGAATCTGGGGAGATAGTTATGGGGAACAAGAAAATGGCAGATATTTTGCATCAGACTTTACAGTAGTAGATACTTCAAACATCCTATTACGAGAGAGGAATTAAGGACCATCACCATTAGTAGAGAAGAAATAATAGATAAACTAATGGCCCAAGTGCAATTAATCCCCTGACACTGATGGCTTGAATCCTAGGATCCTAAAAGGTAGCTATGGAGATAGAGGTGCATTGGTTGTAATTTTCCAAAAAATCTTTGATTTGGAAAAATACCAGGGAATTGGAAAATTGCTCATATGACACCCCTATTCAAAAGGTGAGGGAGGCAAAAAACAAGCAACTGTAGGCTGGTTAGCCTAATATCTATTGTTGGAAAGCACAGGAGTCAATTAATAAGGAAATAATAGCAGAACATTGGGAAAATCAGAATCTAATCAAGGAGAATCAACATGGCTTCATGAAAGAGAAATTATGCCTGAATAATTTAGTAGAATTTTTTATGGAAATCTTAACAAGAGTGAATAAAAGGGAACGAATGATGTGCTATATTTGGACTTCCAGAAGGTGTTCAACTAGCTATCACACAAAAGATTTAAGTTATAAGATAAGAGTCCACGGTGTTAGAGGTAGTATATTGTCATGGATAGAGAATTAGCTCATGGGCAGAAAACAGTGAGTAGTAATAAGGGTTCTTTTTCAGGTTGGCTTTCTGTGACCAGTGGGGTTCCACAGGGAACAGTGCTGGGACCACAACTGTTTACAATATATATTAATGACCTGGAGGAAAGAATTGAATGTACTGTAGCCAAATTTACAGATTGTATAAAAGTAAACAAATTGTGAGAAGGATACAAATAGTTTATTGAGAGATATTAATAGGTTAAGTAAGTGGCAAATAGTTGGCAAATGGAGAATAATGTGGACAAATATAAACTTATTCATTTGGAAGAGATAACAAATGAAGAAAAAATTATTTAAATGGAGAAAAATCTGCAGAACACTGCAACGTAAGGGAACTTGGAGGTACTTGTGTACGAAACGCAGAAAGCTAGCACACAGGTATAGCAGGTAATCAGGAATGTTGGCCCTTATTTCAATGGGTTGGAGTATAAGAGTAGAGAAATTTTACAAGACTGTAAAAGTTTTGCAACTGTACAAGATGCTGGTGAGTCAAAAAGTGTGGTGTTGGAAAAGCACAGCCAGTCAGGTAGCATCCGAGAAGCAGGAGAGTCAATGTTTTGAGCATAAGCTCTTCATCATGTGAGAAACAAAGCTCACTCACTTCAATAATTTCAGTCCGAGACAAGATCTGAAGCAATCATATACGCTTGCAAGCGTGGTGCCTGAATTGGCACACAGAGTTTAGCAAGTACATATCTTATGTAGGATTCACTACTCCAAACCCGGCGCCCATTACTATTGTTTATCTCTTGCCTTATCCGGCCTTGTGCATAACAAAGTACAAGTTTTACTCGGCCATTTCACCACATCCTGCTGTGGCCCATTGTTAGATATATCCTTTTTCATGATTATCTACTTCCTCCACCTGTGCCATTTCCTCCCTTTCCCCAACTATATTGATCCTTATGACCTTTTAATTGGGGTTTGTTTTTGTGTTTTTGCAAAAGTGGGAAACAGATGCTTATAACTACTGCTTGTACAAGCATATCTGGCTTAACCTACATCCTCACAGGACCTTATCTATTTGTCTACCATTGTTAGCAGGCACGTTTCATTCTTGCATTCACATTTTAGCTAATACAAAAACAGTTGTATATTTCCTCCACATAGTTTTCATTCTTGTTGACTCAGCTCTTGGTTGAAACAATTATATACTGGTGTGAGTGCATTTACCTTGCATAAATAATTATAATTGCAAAAGTAACACTACCAATATCCCACAATCAGGAATGTAGGTGCTCCTTGGATGCTGCCTGACCGGCTGTGACTTTTCCAGCACCACACCTTTTGACTCTGATCTCCAGCATATGCAGTCCTCTCTTTCTCCAAGATGAGACCATATCTGGAGTACTGTGAGCAACTTTGGTCTCATTATTTAAGAAAACATATTGTTTCATTGGATGCAATTCATAGAAGGTTTACTAGGATGATCACTGGTATGGAGGGATTGTCTTATGAGTAAAAGCTAAACAGGATGGGACTGTACCCATTGAAGTTTGAAAGAATGAGAAGTAATCTTATTGAAATATATTGAATTTTAAGGGGTTTGACAGGGAACGTGCTGAGAGAATGTTTCTCCTCCTGGGAGAGTCGGGGACCAGAAGGCATAGTCTCAGAATAAAGGGGGCCAATGTAAAACTGAGAAGAGAATTAATTTCTTCTCTCAGAGGGTTGTGAGTCCTAGGAACTCCTTTTCATGGAGAGCTGTGGGGGCAGAAGGTTTGTGCATATTTAAGACTGAGATAGATAGATTCTTGATCAGTAGGGGAATGAAGATTTATGGAAAAAGGACAGGAAATTGGATGTGAAGTGTGTTGGATCAGCCATGATCCTATTGAATGACAGAGCTGGCTCAAGGGGCCAAATGGCTTACTCCTGTTCTTATCGTTGTATATTGCAGGCAGTGGTGAGGATGGCAAGCATGAGACATTGTGGGAAGTGATTGCAATACCAGAGATAGAGTAAGCGTAGGGTGGCAGAGAGAAAATTGTATGGCACTTATTCTGGTGGAGCAGAAAAGGGAAATGACCTTGCGGCACTGCTGGCCGTTCCTTCACAACACAGAGTCTGCAACAACCCAGGCAGTATCTCAGACAAGTCTGCCAGGGTCTAGTGACATGGCCTTCTCTACCATCCTCCAGGAAGAGGACAATCCAGCTTTGAACCAACAGCCTCTTCCCCTTCTCTGACACCTTATATTAAGTCCATCACTGAGCAAGGTAGTTTTAGAATGTCAGTGCTCATCCAGATGGACAGTGACCTTTAAAATATGACATGGTCTTTTGGTGGATATCTACCGGATGTCAAGTTGTTCTGGGAATGATATGTTGTAAGATGGGGCTAGAATCTAACATGGGTGACTTCGTAGGTGCAATGAAGGCAATGAGGTAAGTTTGGCAAAAGATGTCTTGCTAGGCACTGTGGTGAAAGCTGTCCAAAAAGTTTGATGGAATTCAGACAATAAATCTTAAGATACAGCCAAAAAATCCAAAAGAACTATGGATGCTGAAAATCAGAAATTACTTGAAAACGCAACAGTTCTAGCAACTGTGGGGAATTAACATTTTGGACCCAGTGACCCTTCTTTAGATCTCTGTCTTTATTAAAATTGTCCTTGATTCTACCCCTTAGCACATTATTCACCACCATCTCAGCATAATCACAATGCTGCATAAAGTAAGGAGACAGAGGATTGGGAAGACTTTCGAAACCAGCAGAGGATAATTTAAAAAAAGAGGGAGAGAAAATGAAAAATAAAGTAAACTATTTAATAATGTAAGAGAGGATTGCAAGAGTGTTTTTAGAAAAATAAAAGATAAGAGAAAGATGAGTGGACATTTAACAACTGGAAGATGAGGCTGAAGAAGTAGTAATAGGGATCAAAGAAATGGCAGAGAAACTGAATAGATACTTTGCATCAGTCTTCACGGTAGAAGACACCAGTAGCGAACAGAATTTTAAGACAGTCGGGTGGCAGAGGGTAAGTGTAGTGGTCATCATGAAGATGATGGGAAAGATTTTGCATCCAAGAGTCCTGAAGGAATAGCTGAGGAAACTTTGGTGACATTAGCGGTGGTCTTTCATGAATCACTGGAGTCAAGGTGGGTCCCAGAGGACTGGAAAATGGCTAATGTCATATCCTTGTTTAAGAAGGGAGGGAGTCCAAAGACAGGAAATTATTGACCAGCTTGCTGGATCTTGGATGTTAATCAGATTTAGAGTCCACTATTAAGGATGACTTTGTGGAATACTTGGAATTACATGGTAATTTAGGGCAAAGTCAGCAGTTTCATCAAGTGGATGTCAAGCTGGATAAGTCTGTTAGAATTCTTTGAGGAGGAAACAAGCAAATTAGACATAGGAGATCCAGTGGACGGGATCTATTTGGATTTCCAAAAGGCCTTTGACAAGATGCCACACAGGAAACTGCTAAATAAGAGCCTGTGGAGTTAGGGATAAGGTACTCGCATGGATAATAGATTGGCTGACTGGCACAAGGCAGAGAATGGAGATAAAGGAGTCTTTTCCAGGTTGGCAGCCGGAGATTAGGGAAGGGTCAGTGTTGGGACCACATAGAACATAGAACAATACAGCACAGAACAGGCCCTTCGGCCCAAGATGTTGTGCCGAACATTTGTCCAAGCTTAAGCACCTATCCATGTACTTATCCAATTGCCGCTTAAAGGTCACCAATGATTCTGACTCTGCCACTCCCACAGGCAGCGGATTCCATGCCCCCATCACTCTCTGAGTAAAGAACCTACCCCTGACATCCCCCCTATACCTTCCACCTTTCACCTTAAATTTATGTCCCCTTGTAACACTCTGTTGTACCTGGGGAAAAAGTCTCTGACTGTCTACTCTATCTATTCCCCTGATCATCTTATAAACCTCTATCAAGTCACCCCTCATCCTTCGCCGTTCCAATGAGAAAAGGCCTGGCACTCTCAACCTATCCTCGTACGACCTATTCTCCATTCCAGGCAACATCCTGGTAAATCTCCTCTGCACCCTCTCCAAAGCTTCCACATCTTTCCTAAAATGAGGCGACCAGAACTGCACACAGTACTCCAAATGTGGCCTTACCAGGGTCCTATACAACTGCAACATCACCTCACAATTCTTGAATTCAATTCCTCTGATAATGAACGCCAATACACCATAGGCCTTCTTACAAGCTCTATCCACCTAAGTGGCAACTTTCAAAGATCTATGAACATAGACTCCAAGATCCCTCTGCTCCTCCACCTTACTAAGAACCCTACTGTTAACCCTGTATTCTGCATTCTTATTTGTCCTTCCAAAATGGACAACCTCACACTTGACAGGGTTGAACTCCATCTGCCACTTCTCAGCCCAGCTCTGCATCATATCTAAGTCCCTTTGCAGCCGACAACAGCCCTCCTCACTATCCACAACTCCACCAATCTTCGCATCGTCTGCAAATTTACTGACCCACCCTTCGACTCCCTCTTCCAAGTCATTAATAAAAATTACAAACAGCAGAGGACCCAGAACTGGTCCCTGCAGAACTCCACTTGTAACTGGGCTCCAGGCTGAATATTTACCATCTACCACCACTCTCTGACTTCGACCGGTTAGCCAGTTCTCTATCCAAACTGGTCAAACTTCCCACTATCCCATGCCTCCTGACTTTCCGCATAAGCCTACCATGGAGAACCTTATCAAATGCCTTACTAAAATCCATGTACACTACATCCACTGCTCTACCCTCACCCACATGCTTGGTCACCTCTTCAAAGAATTCTATAAGACTTGTAAGACAAGACCTACCCCTCAGAAATCCATGCCGGCTGTCCCTAATCAAGCAGTGTCTTTCCAGATACTCATAAATCCGATCCCTCAGTACCCTTTCCATTACTTTGCCTACCATCGAAGTAAGACTAACTGGCCTGTAATTCCTGGGGCTATCCCTATTCCCTTTTTTGAACAGGGGCACAACATTTGCCACTCTCCAGTCCCCTGGCACAACCCCCATTGACAGTGAAGACGAAAAGATCATTGCCAACGGTTCTGCAATTTCCTCTCTTGCTTCCCACATAATCCTAGGATATATCCCATCAGGCCCGGGGACTTGTCTATCCACAAGTTTTTCAAAATGCCCAACACATCTTCCTTCCTAACAAGTATCTCCTCTAGCTTACCACAACAATTAATATTATACATTAACAATCTGGATGAAGGAACTGAGGGCAATGTTGCTAGGTTTGCACATGACACAAAGATAGGTGGAGGGACAGATAGTATTGAGGAAGCAGGGAGGCCACAGAAGGACTTGGACAGATTAGGAGAGTGGGCAAAGAAGTGGGAGATGGAATACAATATGAGAAAAAGTGAAATTATGCATTTTGGTAGGAAAAGGGACTGAGACAACATTTTAGATGTGGAAAGGCTGCAGAAATCTGAATCATAAAGGGACTGAGGACTCCTAGTTCAGGATTCTCTTAAGGTTAACATGCATGTTCAGGTGGCAGTTAGAAAGGCAACATTGACATTCATTTCAAGAGGACTATTATAGAAGAGCAGAAATGTACTGCCGAGGCTGTATAAAGCTCTGGTCAGACTGCATTTCCAATATTGTGAGTAGTTTTGGATCCTGTATCTAAGAAAGGATGTGCGGCATTGTAGGGAGTCCAGAGGAAGTTTTCAAGAATGATCCCAGGAACGAAAGGCTTGTCACATGAGGAGCAGTTGAGAACTTAGGGTCTTACTCGGAGTTTAAAAGAATGAGGGAGGATCATATTGAAATTTACAGAATCCCAAAGGTGGAGACGTTTCCATAGGTAGGAAAGACTAGGACACGAGGGCTGAAAATGTGTTGCTGGAAAAGCGCAGCAGGTCAGGCAGCATCCAAGGAACAGGAGATTTGACGTTTCAGGCATAAGCCCTTCCTCAGGAATGAGGAAAGTGTGTCCAGCAGACTAAGATAAAAGGTAGGGAGGAAGGACTTGGGGGAGGGGCGATGGAGATGCGATAGGTGGAAGGAGGTCAAGGTGAGGGTGATAGGCTGGAGTGGGGTGGGGCGGAGAGGTCAGGAAGAAAATTGCAGGTTAGGAAGGCGGTGCTGAGTTCGAGGGATTTGACTGAGACCAGGTGGGAGGAGGGGAAATGAGGAAAATGGAGAAATCTGAGTTCATCCCTTGTGGTTGGAGGGTTCCCAGGCGGAAGATGAGGCGCTCTTCCTCCAACCGTTGTGTTGTTATGGTCTGGCGATGGAGGAGTCCAAGGAGTGGTGTCCTTGGTGGAGTGGGAGGGGGAGTTAAAGTGTTGAGCCACGGGGTGGTTGGGTTGGTTGGTCCGGGTGTCCCAGAGGTGTTCTCTGAAACGTTCCGCAAGTAGGCGGCCTGTCTCCCCAATATAGAGGAGGCCACATCGGGTGCAGTGGATGCAATAGATGATGTGTGTGGAGGTGCAGGTGAATTTGTGGCGGATATGGAAGGATCCCTTAGGGCCTTGGAGAGAAGTAAGGGAGGAGGTGTGGGCGCAAGTTTTGCATTTCTTGCGGTTGCAGGGGAAGGTGCCGGGAGTGGAGGTTGGGTTGGTGGGGGGTGTGGACCTGACGAGGGAGTCACAGAGGGAGTGGTCTTTTCGGAACGCTGATAGGGGAGGGGAGGGAAATATATCCCTGGTGGTGGGGTCCGTTCGGAGGTGGTGGAAATGATGGCGTATGATACGCTGTATATGGAGGTTGGTGGGGTGGTAGGTGAGAACCAGTGGGGTTCTGTCCTGGTGGTGATTGGAGGGGCGGAGCTCAAGGGCGGAGGAGCGGGAAATGGAGGAGATGCGGTGGAAGGCATCGTCGATCACGTCTGGGGGAAATCCGCGGTCCTTGTAGAAGGAGGCCATCTGGGCTGTACGGGATTGGAACTGGTCCTCCTGGGAGCAGATGCGGCGGAGATGAAGGAATTGGTAATATGGGATGGCATTTTTACAGGGGGCAGGGTGGGACGAGGTGTAGTCTAGGTAGCTGTGGGAGTCAGTCGGTTTATAGTAGATGTCCGTGTTGATTCAGTCGCCCGAGATAGAAATGGAAAGGTCTAGGAAGGGGAGGGAGGAGTCTGAGAGGGTCTAGGTAAATTTGAGGTCGGGGTGGAAGGTGTTGGTAAAGTGGATGAACTGTTCAACCTCCTCGTGGGAGCACGAGGCAGCACCGACACAGTCATTGATGTAGCGGAGGAAAAGGTGGGGAGTGGTGCCAGTGTAGTTGCGGAAGATGGACAGTTCCACATATCCTACGAAGAGGCAGGCATAGCTGGGGCCCATGCGGGTGCCCACGGCAACTCCTTTGGTTTGGAGGAAGTGGAAGGATTGGGAAGAGAAGCTGTTCAGGGTGAGGACCAGTTCAGTCAGTCGAAGGAGGGTGTCAGTGGAAGGGTACTGATTGGTGCGGTGGGAAAGGAAGAAGCGGAGGGCTTTGAGTCCTTCGTGATGGGGGATGGAGGTGTACAGGGACTGGATGCCCATGGACACGAGGGCACAACTTCAAAATGAAAGAACGACCCTTTAGAACTGAGATGAGAAATAATTTCTTCAACCAGGGGTTGGTAACTTTGCAGAATTCATTGCCATGGAGGGCTATGGAAGCCATATCACTGAGTGCATTTAAGACAGATAGGTAGGTTCTTGATTAGAAAGGGGATCAATGATTATCAATGGAGGCAAGCGAATGAGATTGAGAAACAGAACAGTGATGATCAAATGGAGTTACAGACTCGATGGGCTCAATAGCCTACTTATGCTCCTATCTCATATGGTCTTATAATAATGGGAAGTGGCAAAGGAAAAGGATTGAGCTACCAGAGAATCTGTATAATTATGTCCCTGTTCAATACTGCAGTTCACAGAAAACTATCATTATCAAAATATGGAACAGTTTGAGAGGCTTTTGTGTTGTAGAATGTAAGCTGTATGTATTTTCAGAACAAAGTTGCGAACCAAGAAAATCATAAATGCATGTTTTTGGGTTAGTAAACCCCACTGCAAGAAGAAATGGAGTCTCAAACATTTACAAGTTAGATGTTTGACTTTGATGAAGAGGCTGAGGTTGCTAGATTTGTTCATGAGACAAAGATCAGCCGAAAAATAAATTATGTAGTAGATATAATGTTGTTACAAGAGGTATGGAGAGAGGTTAAGTGGATGGGAAAAGATCAAGATAATGGATTGCAATATATGGAGACGTTTAAGGAATAATAAGAAGAAACATATCATGAAGAATTGGTTGAAGGTTTATGAAGAATGGGCAGGAAAGTAGAGTTGAGGCTGAGATGAGATCAGCCAGGATCATATCAAATGGTGGTGCAGGCTTGAGGGTTTGAATTGCCTACTCTTGCTCCTAGTTCTTATGTTATCAAATTCCACAATAAGGTCTTGGACAATGTGAACCACATTTCATACCTTGGGAATCCATTGCCAAAAACAGCAGACAATGAGGTTCAATGCTGCCTTCATTATGCCAGCACAGCCTTTTTTGCCACTCACACTGTGTGTGATCTTTTGATCTCTCTGACCATTGATCTCTCTGCCTATAAATTCTACTCCTGTGTGCTTTTCTTCACCCGATGAAGGGGCAGCACTCTGAAAGCTTGTGATTTCAAATATATCTGTTGGACTATAACCTAGTGTCGTGTGATTTCTGACCTTGTACACCCCATTCCAACATTGCTACCTCCACATCATGCCTGTGAAGAAGGGAGAAGTTTATTGACCGTCAGATAGTAATCATAGAATTATACAGAATATAAACAGCAAAATAGAACAAGAATAATGCAGTAATCCTAGTGAACTTCAACTGAATTGGTAAAAATAGTTTTACTACTTTTCTTCGACACACAAGTGTACATTCTCGCACAAGGTAGGACTGATAAATTAAACTGCATTTATTTCAATGCAAGAGGCCTAACAGGGAAGGCAGATGAACTCAGAGCATGCTTAGGAACATGGACTGGGGTATCATAGCAATTTCAGAAACATGGCCAAGGGATGGACAGGACTGGTAGCTTAATGTTCCAGGACACAAATGCTACAGGAAGGACAGGAAGGACAGAAAGGGAGGCAAGAGAGGAGGGGGAGTGGCATTTTTGATAAGGGATAGCATTACAGCTGTGCTGAGAGAGGATTTTCCCAGAAATACATCCAGGGAAATTATCTGGGTGGAACTGAGAAATAAGAAAGGGATGATGATCACCTTATTGGGATTATATTATGACCCGTAATAGTCAGCGGGAAATTGAGAAACAAATTTGTAAGGAGATCTCGATTATCTGTAAGAATAATAGGATGGTTATGGTAGGGTATTTTAACTTTTCAAACATAGACTGGGACTGCCATAGTGTTAAGGGTTTAGATGGAGAGGAATTTGCTAAGCATGTGCAAGAAAATTTTCTGATTCAGTATGTGGATGTACCAACTAGAGAAGGTGCAAAACTTGACCTACTCTTGGGAAATAAGACAGGGCAGGTGACTGAGGTGTCATTGGGGGAGCACTTTGGGACTAGCAACCATAATTCTATAGTTTTAAAATATGATGGAAAAGGATAGACAGGATCTAAAAGTTGAAGTTCTAAATTGGAGAAAGGCTAATTTTGACGGTATTAGGCAAAACCTTTCAAAACATGATTGGTGGCAGATGTTTACAGGTAAAGGGACGGCTGGAAAATGGGAAGCGTTCAGAAATGAGATAATGAGTATCCAGAGAAAGTATATTCCTGTTAGGGTGAAAGGAAAGGCTGGTGGGTGTAGGGAATGTTGAATGATTAAATAAATTGAGGGTTTGGTTAAGAAAAAGAAGGAAGCATATGTCAGGTATAGACAGGGTAGATCGAGTGAATCCTTAGAAGAGTATAAACGCAGTGGGTGTATACTTAGGAGGGAAATTGGGAGGGCAAAACGGGGACATGAGATAGCTTTGGCAAATAGGGTTAATGAGAATCCAAAGGGTTTTTATAAATACATTAAGGACAAAAGGGCTACTAGGGAAAGAATAGGGCCCCTCAAAGATCAGCAAGGCGACCTTTGTGTGGAGCTGCTGGAGATACTGAACAAGTATTTTGCATCAGTATATACTGTGGAAAAGGACATGGAAAATGTAGAATGTAGGGAAATAGATGGTGACATCTTGAAAAATGTCCATATTACAGAGGAGGAAGTGCTGGATGTCTTGAAATGCAAAGAAGTGGATAAATCCCAATCCAGTGGACCTGACCAGGTGTACCCTATAACTCTGTGGGAAGCTTGGGAAGTGATTGCTGGACCTCCTACTGAGATATTTGTATCATTGAAAGTCACAGTTGAGGTGCTGGAAGACCTGAGGTTGGCTAACGTGGCGGCACTGTTTAAGAAAGATGGTAAGGACAAGCCAGGAAACTATAGACCAGTGAGCCTGACGTCAGTGGTGGGCAAGTTGTTGGAAGGAATCCTGCAGGACAGGGTGTACCTGTATTTGGAAAGGCAAGGACTGATTAGGGATAGTCAACATGGCTTTGTCCGTGGGAGATCATGTCTCACAAGCTTGATTGAGTTTTTTGAAGAAGTAACAAAGAGGAATGATGCAGGAAGAGCGTTAGACATTATCTATATGAACCTCAGTAAGGCGTTTGACAAGGTTCCCCAAGGAAGACTGATGAGCAAGGTTAAATGTCATGGAACACAGGGAGAATTAGCCATTTGGATACAGAACTGACTCCAAGGTAGAAGACAGAGGGTGGTGGTGGAGGGTTGTTTTTCAGACGGGAGGCCTGTGACCATTGGAGTGCCACAAGGATCGGTGCTGGGTCCACTACTTTTAGTCATTTATATAAATGATTTGGATGTGAACATTAGAGGTAGTTAGTAAGTTTGCAGATGACACCAAAATTGGAGGTGTAGTGGACGGGAAGAAGGTTGCCTCAGATCATAATGGCCATTGGGCTGCAGAGTGGCAGATGGAGTTTAATTTAGGTAAATGCAAGGTGCTGCATTTTGAGAAAGAAAATCTTAGCAGGACTTATACACTTAATGGTAAGGTCCTAGGGAGTGTTGCTGAACAGAGACATCTTGGAGTGCAGGTACATAACTTTTTGAAAGTAGTCGCAGGTAGATAGGGTAGTGAAGAAGGCGCTTGGTATGCTTTCATATATTGGTCAGAGCATTGAATACAGGAGTTGCGAGGTCATGTTGTGGCTGTACAGGACATTGGTTTGGCCACTGAGGGAATATTGCATGCAAGTCTGGTCTCCTTCCTACCGGAATGATGGTGTGAAACGATTTACAAGGATGTTGCCAAGATTGGAGGATTTAGCTATAGGGAGTGGTTAAATAGGCAGGGGCTGTTTTCCCTGGAGCATCTGAGGCTGAGGGTTGACCTTATAGAGGTTTATAAAATCATGAGGGGCATGAATAGGGTAAGTAGTCAAGGTCTTTTCCCTGGGGTGGGCGAGTCCAGAGGGAGTGGGCATAGGCTTAGGGTGAGAGGGGAAAGATATAAAAGGGTCCTAAGGGCAAACCTTATCACATAGAGGGTGGTATGTGTATGGAATGAGCTACCAGAGGAGGTGGTGGAGGCTGCCACAAATACAGCACTTAAAAGGCATCTGGATGGGTAGGTGCTGGAAGGTGGGACGCAAATGAGTTGGGATATCTGGTTGGAATGGACGAGTTGGACCGAAGGGTCTGTTTCCGTGTTGTACATCACTATGACTCTATAAAAACAGAAATTACCGGAAAAACTCAGTAGGTCTGGCAATATTGGGTCTTTATTCTACACATCCTTAGACCATAGAATAATACATTGCAGAACAGGCCCTTCGGCCCTTGATGTTGCGCCGACCTGTGAACTATTCTCAGCTCGTCCCCCTAAACTATCCCAAAATCATACATGTGGTTATCTAAGGATTGTTTTAATCTCCTTAGTGTGGCTGAGTTAACTATATTAACAGATAGGGCATTCCATGCCCTTACCACTCTCTGCGTAAAGAACTTGCTTCTGACATTTGTCTTAAATCTATCATCCCTCAATTTGTGGTTATGCCCTCTTGTACAAGCTGACGTCATCATCCTCGGAAAAAGACTTTCACTGTCTACCCTATCTAATTCTCTGATCATCTTGTATGTCTCTATCAAATCCCCTCTTAGCCTTCTTCTTTCCAATGAGAACGGAGCCAAGTCTCTCAGCCTTTTCTCATAAGACCTTCCCTCCAGACCAGGCAACATTCTGGTAAATCTCCTCTTTTCCAATGCATCCACATTCTTCCCAAAATATGGCGACCAGAGCTGTACACAATATTCCATGTGTGGCCGCACCAGCGTTTTGTATAGTTGCAGCATGATATTGTAGCTCCGCAACTCAATCCCTCTACCAATGAAACCTAACACACCGTATGCCTTCTTAACAGCAATATCTACCTAGGGGGCAACTTTCAGGGATCTATGTACATGGACTCCAAGATCCCTCTGCACTCTCCACACTACCAAGAATCTTTCCATCGACCCAGTACTCTGCCTTCCTGTTTTTCTTCTCAAAGTGCATCACCTCATATTTAGCTGCATTGAACTCCACTTCCCACCTCTCAGCCCAATTCTGCAGTTTATCCAAGTCCCCCTGCAACCTGTAACATTCTTCCACATGTCCACTACTCCACTGACTTTAGTGTCGTCTGCAAATTTACTAATCCATCCACCTATGCCTGCGTCTAAGTCATTTATAAAAATGACAAACAGCAGTGGTCCCAAAACAGATCCTTGTGGCACACTACTAGTAACCGGACTCCAGGCTGAATATTTTCCATCAACCATCAATCGCTGCTTTCTTTCAGAAAGTCACGTCAACTGCCCTAACCTCATCTACATGCTTGGCCACCTTCTCAAAATACTCAATGAGGTTTGTGAGATACGATCTGCCCTTGACGAAATCATGTTGACTATCTGAAATCAAATTGTTGCTTGCTAGATGATTATAAATCTTATCTCTTATAATCCTTTCCAAAACCTTTCCTACAACAGAAGTAAGGCTCACCGGTCTATAATTACCTGGGTCATCTCTACTGCCCTTCTTGAACAAGGGCACAACATTTGCAATCCTCCAGTACTCTGGTACTAAACCTGTAGACAATGACGACTCAAATATCAAAGCCAAGGGCTCTGCTAGCTTCCCAGAGAATCCTCGGATAAATCCCATCCAGCTCAGGGGACATGTCTACTTTCACTCTTTCCAGCATTGATAACACCTGTTTGTAACTAACCTTGATCCTTTCTAGTAATATCTCGTATCTCATTCTTCTCCTCTACAATATTCTCCTTTTCTAGAGTGAAAACTGATGAGAAATGTTCGTTTAGCACCTCTCCGATTTTCACAGGGTCCACACTCAACTTCCCACTTCTGTCTTTGACTGGCCCTATTCCTACCCTAGTTATCCATTTATTCTTCACACACCTATAGAAAGCTTTAGGGTTCTCCTTTATTCTACTTGCTAAAGACTGCTCATGTCCTCTATCTCCTCTTCTTACCTCTCTCTTTAAATCCTTCCTTGATAATCTGTAACTCTCCATCGCCTCATCTGAACTATCTTGTCTCATCAACATATAAGCCTCCTTCTTCCACTTAACAAGAGATGCAATTTCTGTAGTAAACCAGAACCTTCCTCCCTGCCTGACAGGGACATACCTATCAAGGACACAAAAGTCTGTTCCTTAAACCAGCTCCACATTTCGATTGTCTGCATCCCCTGCATTTTGCTACCCCATTCTCTGCATCCTAATTCTTGCCTAATCACATTATAATTGCCCTTGCCCCATCGATAACTCTTGATCTGTGGCATGTACCTATCCCTTTCCATCGCTAAAGTAAATGTAACTGAATTATGGTCACTCTCTCCAAAGTGCTCACCAACAACTAAATCAAACACCTGGCCTGGTTCATTACCAAGCACCAGATCCAGTGTGGCCTCTCCTCTTGTCGGCTCTTTGACATACTGTGTCAGGAAACTGTCCTGCACACATTGGACAAAAACTGATCCATCCGACTTACTAGAGTTATAGCATTTCCAGTCAATGTTAGGGAAGTTAAAGTCCCCCATAATGACCACCCTGTTCCTTTCACTCCTACCCAGAATCATTTTGCCAATCCTCTCTTCCACCTCCCTGGACTCTGCGGAGGCCTATAAAACAATCCAAGCAGTGTGACCTCTCCTCTCCTGTTTCTAACCTCAGCCCATACTACCTCAGTAGACGAGTCCTCGACAAAAGTTCTTTCAGCCACCTTTATACTATCCTTAACTAACAAGGCCTCATCTGCCCCTCTTTTACTGCCTTACTGTTTTTACTGTTCTTAATGAAAGATCTGAACCCTGGAACCTGCAACATCCATTCCTCACCCTGCTTTATCCTTGTCTCCAAAATGGCCACAACATCGAAGTCCCAGGTACCTATCCATGCTGCAAGCTCACCTACCTTATTTCGGATACTTCTGGTGTTGAAGTAGACACACTTCAAACCAGCATGCTGTCTGCCAACACATTCCTGTGACTGTGAAATCCTACTCTCATCCTCCTATGCACTGGAACTACACTTCAGGTTTCCAGCCCCCTGCTGAGCTAATTTAAACTCACCCGAATAGCACCAGCAAATTTCCCATCCAGGATATCAGTACCCCTCTGGTTCATGTCTATTTATGTCTATCGCTATTAGGGAGACAACAGCCTAGTAGCATTATTGCTGGACTGAGATTCAGGTAACATTCTGTAGACATGAATCCTGCCACAGCAGATGGGTTAAATAAAAATTTGGAATTAAGAGTCTAATGATGAACATGAACCCATTTACATCAGGAAAGAAACATCTGGCTTATTAATGTCTTTTTAGGGAAATCTGCCATCCTTACCTGGTCTGGCCTACCTGTGTCTCCAGACCCATATCAATGTGGTTGACTCTTAATTGCTCTGTGG
Source organism: Hemiscyllium ocellatum (assembly GCF_020745735.1). Taxonomy (NCBI): domain Eukaryota; kingdom Metazoa; phylum Chordata; class Chondrichthyes; order Orectolobiformes; family Hemiscylliidae; genus Hemiscyllium; species Hemiscyllium ocellatum. The sequence continues at coordinate 700,689 of NC_083431.1, read as the reverse complement.
GCAATGAGGGATGGGTAATAAATGCTGGCCTGGGCAGTGACACCCTCATCTCGTGAATGAATAAAAAAAACTTAAGAACTTACAACATTGCTTACCCATGCATTGCCTCATCCCTTTTTCCAACCCTATCTAAGTCAGTGTTACTGTGTCGCCAAATCCCAGTAAAGCCCAGCATCTTCTCACTGTCCAATGTGGTACCATCACATAAAAGAAAGCCTTCAAATGGTTCAAAATATTTGTGTGTATTCATCAATAGCAAAAAGCAAACAAAAATCACACAGAGGATGTCTTAGTCTCTGCGAATAGATAGAGACTGTTTGCCTTTCAAGAACCAGAAAATTTACAGTCAATGAATGATGATTGCACCCAGTTTTCCTTTATTAGAATTAGGTGTCAATTAAGTCCTGACGTGTAGTGACTATTATACAGAAAGTGATATTCTTCCTGCTCAATGTTCTCATCTTCATCCTTGGAATATTGCTGCCATTCTCCCAATTCTTCAAAGTCCATTACATCTCCTCTTTGCCTGCTCCAGTTGCTCAGAGCATTATATGCTAGGATTATGCAATAGACTGGGTGTAGTGTAAGGGGACCCCCAGATCCATCCAAGTAGCATAATCTCATTTTCAGGAGGCCAATTTGTTCCAGCTTGAGATTGAGAAATAGGCAGTATTGTATCTACTCCTGGCTTCAGTTTGGTTGTTGCATAATGGAGTCATTAACCTTAAGTGCAGACCGAAGCCTTTGTCTTGCAGTAACCATTCTTGTAAGGCAATTAGCACTTGAATTGAAGCAGGAACGTGAGAGTCCTTGAGATTTTCAGACATCATGATAACTCCCTGGCCACTTGGTGCAGACTTTTAAGATCTGAATGTCCTAATTCTGCTCCTTTGTCTTATGGCCTTATGTCCTCTGGGGCTTTCCAGTCTGCCTAATTGGCCCCTTTCCTCTTCCTGGCAGTCACCCATTCCCTTTCTGCCTGCAGAGCCTTAGTTCGTGTGGTGAAAACATGCTCTCCAAGTAGCCTCCAACCTCATAGATGCACCATTGTCTCCAGGTGACGCTGAAGTTCTAAAGCTCATGAATTTGTTCAAACTGTTGGCATTTCCTATACATATGGTGATCCAGACTGCTCAAAGTATCTAGAAATTCTCAGACGCTGCTGGTGGTATAACACACTGGCTTTGGGCTGCCTTGCCATAATCAGTTAAATTTAAAGAAACCTTTGCTTAACTCTACTGGATAAAAAGAACTAAACCATCATCTGTTGACCAAAATGCAAAAAGCTAAAAATATCTGTGAAAAGTGTATCAAAATAGCATAAAACAGTACAACTTACAATAGAATATTCTAAAATAGTAAAGAATAGTAGAAAAATCAGAAACAGATGATAAGTGAAATACTCAGCTACCAATCGTTTACCCATGATGTCACATTGGTGCATTCACTCAGTGTTGTAGGACTGGTGTGGCTGCTCCTTTTCCTTTAGTGGAATAAAAGCCAATTCCAACAGGGCAAGATGGATGGAAGGGCACAAGCAAACATGAACAAACAACACCTTCTTCCCCAATTCATCGAACTCTGCACTGACAAAACTCCAGAGCTTTGCACTCAATGCACAACATTTTTATGTCTTCTTCTTATTCATTCATGGGATGCAGGCATTGCTGGTCAGAATTTATTGCCTAGAGGGCAGTTGCGAGTGAATAATATTTTTGTGGGTCTGGAGTCACATTTCGGTAAGGTTGAGTAAGGATGACAGATTTTCTTCCCTAGTGAACCAGATGAGTTTTACAACAGTTGTCAGTGGTTTCATGGTTGCCATTAGACTTTTAATTCCAGACTTTTATCAAATTCAAATTTCATTATCTGCCATGACAAGATTTGGACCAGGTCCCCAGAGTGTTGTCTGGTCTTTGGATTAATAGTTAATACTTGCCTCCCCTTGAATAGTTTGGGTCTTGTTATATTTAGGCGTGGAGTGTTTCAGGATCTGAGGAGTGACAAATGTCCTGCTTCTTTCTCATTCCAGCCTCCCACAGAGCAGAAAACCTTAAGATAGGTGTGAGCTCCTTGACATTCAGCCCCTCCCCTTGTGTGGAAAGCATCCTGACACTGATCGCCCTGATTGGCTGATTAACCATTTTCAAGCCCCTGGATTGGTACTGCAGGCTGTCCTCATTTTAATGTCAGGACCTCAGCAAAGGTTTTCATCTTTGACTTGACTGACACTTGCTGGCAACGCTGACAATTCTCCTAGCTTTGTATCAACAATAAATAACAAGGCAGGACAGAAGTAATGTGAGCCTGGTATCTCTGGATGTTGAGGCAAAGTGCCAAGGGGCAAGGCAATGCAAGACAAAGATGGTGTGGGATCCACATAATGTTAGAGTGAGTGGTACTACAACAGTGGGCAAAGCGCCCAGAGATGCACTCCAGTCCACAAGCAGTGTGCATCAGTGAGCACACAGTGTCCTTGCTGAAACATTACAATGATAGTTGTTGGTGCAGCCTGAGATGCAGCAATAAAATACAGAAGTGTACTTTAATTGGATCAGAGATGTGCTATGAGGATTCTCAGAGTATGGACTGTCCGTGGATGTAGGTAGTGTGTTGCCAGTACCCATGGAGACTGCCCTGAGATGTTGGTGCCTGGTTTCCAATATGGAAGTCCTCCAGACTGAATGGGTAAGCTAAATTCATCAGGTTCCTGCTCTGGTTTCCATATCAAGTTTCTTTGATGTTTAGTTTGGTTAATGAGCTTGTTAAAAACAGTGTTTAACAAGCAATAATTTCCCTTACTTGACAACTGGGCACTGCCTAGTGAGAAACATGCCATGCTGTTTGTCAAATTCACCAAAGAATCTCAGATAACACCTTCCAAACTGGTGACCACTTCCACCTAGGACAAGGGCAGCAGATATATGGAAACACCAACGCCTTCAAGTTTCCCTCCAAACCACTCACCATTTTGACTTAGAGATGTGTTGCCATTCCTTCATAGTCGCTGGGTCAAAATCCTAGAATTCCCTTCCTAATGGGATTGTGGGTCAATACAGAGCAGGTGGAGTGCAGTGATTCAAGAAGGCAGCTCACCACCACCTTCTTAAGGGCAATAAATGCTGGCCAGCCAGTAATGCCCACATCCCACAAAAAGAATATATTTTAAAAAGTGTGAAAGATGGAGTGAGATGCTCCCAATGTTAAAATCAGCCTCATCAGACTTCTTGTCCAATTCTGCCACAAATCTCGCCATAGTCCATGCCCCTCGGAGCTCTATAAGATTCTGCCCAACAGTTTATTTACATCTGTGGTCTAGGGGTTCTTATGGTTCAGTATGTGTCCAGGACCGAAGGGTCTGTTTCCATGCTGTACATCTCTATGACTCTATGACCATGACTCTATGTGTCCCTACCTCTGAGTCAGGAGGCCTGGGTTTAAGTCTCAACTACTCCAGAGGTGAGTAATAACATCTCTGAACAGATTGTGGAGGAAACTATCCATATGTATGATCTTAGATTTTTTTTCTGTCCTTTCTGTGGAAGTATTTTCTGTATTCAGCTTTAAATACTTCAATTACATCACCCGCATCTGACTTTATAGAAATACTAAACAAGTTTATGCCTTGATAACCTTTAGGCTTTCTGGGTTTGGTGCATCCACATTATATCCTTCCAGAGCCCAAAAAAATCCTTCCTGAGGTTAAATTCTGGAAACTAAACACAATATTGTCAATGAACTCTGCCTAGTATTATATAAATGCATAACTTACTTCCTTTTGTTGATTCGGAGTCAAATCGGACTAGAAATATTAACACTCTTTCTATCTTCACAGGTGTTGCCAAAACTGAGTTTCTCTAGCACTTTGTTTTTATCCCAAATGTATTCATTTATCTTCCATAGTGTTTCACATTTTTAGGCCACCTATCTATACTAGCAAAGTACAGTACAAGTGGTGAGGAAGTTGGAGATATCCACTCTGACTTTCTGGTGTTAATAGGCATTAATCGAGCAATGATCCCTCTTAATTGGTGACTTACAGCTGCCTAGCCTCGTTGCTGAGTAGATACAGAAAAGATACAGAGAGAGATGCTCCTTACATTGCACAGGGCTTGCCAGATTTCTCACATGTATCTGCCACAAATCTCATTGCTCAGCCTAATAGATTTTGTCCGTTTATTGTTTTACAAATGTTTTGCTCTTATTTACAAAATTTCCTAGATCACAGAGTTTAGTATTACTTGTAAACTCAGGATTAATATATTAATGAACTAATAATACTGCACGAGAAAGATTCTCTTTCTTCATCTTAAATTTATGCATTCTAGTTACCAACTCAATAAACAGCCTGTCACATCTGGCTTCATCAGAGTGAATCGCTGTTGCAGTCTGTAAAATGCCCAAATTGAAATGTACTATTGTAATACCATTATTTTTTGTGTTAGTACCTAAGTTCAAGGAATTAATGTGATTTTTATAAACAACTGATCCTCCCATTGCTAATGATTGTGGAGTAGGTTGTTGTCTTTACCAGTTTGAGAATTGGAGGTTTATCTGATAGGTCTAGGGTACATTAAGAGATATAAGATATGCACTAAACTTGTAGATTTGGGGTAAATTTGGGTTTTGGCAAATCAGCAGGGAATGGGTAATATGATGAGGTTGAAGCAATGTGGCAGCTGAATGGGAAAAAATAAAAGGTCTGATCACCTGTCTGACTTTCATTTAAAAGACAGAATAAAATATATGAGCAGGAGTAGGCCATTTGGCCCTTTGAGCCTGCTCCCCTATTCAATATGATCATGGCTGATCACCCAGCTCAGCACTCTGTTCCCACTCTCTCACCATATCAGTTGATCCCCTTCATCCTGAGAACAATACTTGCTATCTTCCTTGAAAGTCTTCATTGTTTTGGCCTCAACAGTTGCCTGTGGCAGAGAATTCCACAGGCTCACCACTCTCTGGTGAAGAAATGTTTCCTCATTTCTGTCCTAAAAGACCTATCCTTCATCCTTAGAAAGTAATCCCTAGTTCTGTGTTTCCTTGTCATTGAGAACGTCCTTCCTGCATCTATCCTGTCTCATCATGTTAGAATTTTCTAGGTTTCTATATGAGGCTCTCCTCTCTTTCTAAACTCCAGTGAATACAGTCCTAACCAATTCTGTATATCAGTCCTGTCTTTCCAGGAACCAAGTCTGAAAAACTTTATTTGCACTCCTTTGATAGCTAGAACATCCTTCCTTAGATAAGTATCCAAAACTGCACACAGTACTCCAGGTGTGTCTTACCAATTGCCTGTACAGTTGCAGCAAGACATACCTGCTACCAAGTCTAACATACTATTTTTGGTGGATGTTGTCCAAGATGGAGGTGGAGTAGGACACTCCAGCCAGAGCTCGTCTGTTCTACCTATTCTTCTTCTTTTTCATCTCTTTATTTTCCTTCCAGTGCTCTTTTTCTCTTCCTCTCTCACGGTCTCTGATGATTCATGGCCTCCGATGTCGACTCTTAGCCTCTGGTAAGCAAAGATTCCCAGCTCTCGTCCTCGTTGACAACTCCTGACCTCAGGCCAGTGACAGTTCCTGTCCTCCAGCAACGATGCCCAGTCTCTGGCGATGATTCCCAGCTTCCAGTGACGACTCCCAGCCTGGTGCAGCAGCCTCCCAACATGGCATGGCGACCTTCCAACCTGGCTCAGTGGCCTCCTCCCTCAGGGGACTCCTGCTGTGGCATGATGAAGTTTTGGCCTCCCGCATCAAGCCTCTTGGCGTGGTGTGTCGCCAACATGATCTGGAGCTGGGGCTGGGTGCTGACAAGAGGTTCGGAGCCAGCGTGGTCTATTGTTCTGAATTTTTATTTCTGTAATATTAGACATTTTATTTTTCTATTGTCTAAGATAAGGAGATGTGCCTAGGTACTTTTGTATCTAAACTGGCACTGTAATTGGCGATATATATGCCTTTCATTGTATTCATTGAATATAAGTGACAATAAAGGCTATTCAATCTATTCGATCCTATTTTATCCGCCTTATTCACTGCCTGGTGCGCCTGCATGCTTACTTTCAGTAACTGATGTCCAAGGAACCCAGGTATCATTGCACCTATCCCTTTTCCAATCTATCCCCATTCAAATAATCCAGATAATTCACAGTTATCCATTTTATATGCACCTTCCATGTTTTTGCCCATTGCTTATCTTGTCCAAATCACACTGAAGCTTTTCTTGAATCTCTGCAAAGCTCACCTTCCCACCCAGGAGGGTGCTGCCTGAAACTTAGAAATATGACATGTTTGAGGCCTTGGAAGAAGATTTGTAGTTCAGTTTGTCGATTTGCTCGCTGAGCTGGTGGGTTTGTTTTCAGATGTTTTGTCACGTCGCTAGGTGACATAATCCGTGAGCCTCCGGTGAAGTGTTGGTGTTCTGTCCCGCTTGCTGTTTATGTGTCTTGGTTTGTTGTGGTGGGTGATATCATTTCCGGTTCTGTTTTTGAGAGGTCGATAAATGGGGTCCAAACTCATATGTTTGTTAGTAGAGTTCTGGTTTGAATGCCAGGCCTTGAGGAATTCCAGTGCGTGTCTTTGTTTGGCCTGTCCTAGAATGTATGCATTGTCCCAGTCAAACTGGTGTCCATCTTCATCTGTGTGTATGGATGCCAATGATAGTTGGTCATGTCTTTTGGTGGCTCATTAGTGCTCAATTTTCCTGGTGGCTGGTTTCCTGCCAGTTTGTTCAAAGTAATGTTTGTTGCAGTCCTTGCAGGGTATTTTGTATGTTATGTTTGTTCTGCTGGCTGCAAGTACGGGGTCCCTTAAACTTGTCAGTAGTTGTTTTTAGTGTGGTAATAGGTTTGTGGGCTGCCATGATGCCAAGAGGCTGGAGTAGTCTGGTGGTCATCTCTGAAATGTCTTTGATGTATGGTAGGATGACAACCTGATATCAGTGTCAAGATTAGAGTGGTGCTGGAAAAACACAGCAGGTCAGGCAGCATCCGGGGAGCAGGAAACTAGATGTTTTGGGCAAAAGTCACCATCAACTGACAACCTGATACAACATGTAGTTTCCTCATCTAAACCGTTAACATATATTGTGATTAGCTGGGTTTCAAGCATTGATCCCTTTGGCACCCCACTAGTTACTGCCTGCGCTCGGGTAAAGAACATAGAACATAGAAAAGTACAGCTCTTTGGCCCACAATGTTGTGCCAAGGTTTAATCCTAATGTAAAATGTAATAACTTAACCTATGCAACCCTCAACTCACTGCTCTCCATGTGCCTGTCCAGCAGTCGCTTAAATGTCCCTAATGACTTTGCTTCCACCATCACAGCTGGCAACACATTCCATGCATTCACAACTCTCTGTATAAAGAACCTTCCTCTGACATCTCCTCTATACCTTTCCCCCAATAAATTAAAACTATGACCCCTTGTACCCGTCAATCCTACCCTGGGAAAAAATCTCTGGCTATTCCTCTGATTATCTTGTATACCTCGATCAGGTCTCCTCTCTTCCTCCTTCTCTCCAAAGAGAAAAGTTCAAGCTTTTTCAACCGTTATTCATAAGGCAAATCCTCCAGTCCAGGGGTCTGGCCCTGGGGACTTATCAATCTTAATGTTTTCCAAACTTTCCAGCACACCAACTTCATCAATCTTGATCTGGTAAGGCCTGTATCCCAGCTCCTCAAAGTTTTCATTCATAACAAGATCCCTTTCCTTAGAAAAAACTAAAGCAAAATACTCATTTAGGGCTTCCCCTATCTGCTGAGACTCCACGCACCTTCTCCCTGATCATTCTTTTATTCCTCATGTATGAGTAAAATGCCTTTGGATTCTCCCTAATCCTTCCGGTCGAGCCTTTCTCGTGCCTCCTCTTGGCTCTTATTAGTCCATTTCTGAGCTCCTTTCTCGCAAGCCTGTAATCCTCTAAAGCTGTACTACATCCTTGTTTCCTCCAGCTTATGTAAACTGCCTTCTTCTTTTTGACGAAAAAATCCTCTGTTCTCATCATCCAAGGTTCCTTAATCTTACCCCTTCTTACCTGTCTCAGAGGAATAAATGCGTGCATCACTCGCAACAACTGCTCCTTGAAGAGTCTCTATATGTCTGCTGTCCCCTTTCTGTCGAACAATTGCTCCCTCTGTACTTCCCAAATTCTGCCTTTTCCCCAAGGCTATGTTAAATGTGAGGCAGTTGTGGTCACTGTCAGCAAAGTGTTCTCCCACCGCGAGATCTGACATCTGTCCTGGCTTATTACTGAGCACCAAATCCAAAATGGCCTCTCCCCTCGTCAGTCTGTCAACATACTGAGTAAGGAAACTCTCCTGAACACACCTGACAAAAACGGCTCCATCCAAACCATCTGCACGTAGGAGGTTCCAGTCGGTATTGGGAAAGTTGAAATCACCCATAACTACAATCCTGCTACCTCTGCATTTCTCCAGAATCTGCCCACCTATGCGTTCTTCAATCTCTCTACTGCTATTAGGTGGTCTGGAGAAAACCCCCAATGAAGTGGCTGCTCCCTTGCTGTTCCTTTACTCCACTCATTCTGACTCAGTAGACAGACCTTCCTGGGTAAAAACAATGACTGCAGATGCTGGAAACCAGAGTCTAGATTAGTGTGGTGCTGGAAAAGCACAGCAGTTCCGGCAACATCCGAGGAGCAGTAAAATCGACGTTTCGGGCGAAAGCCCTTCAACAGGAATACAGGCAGAGAGCCTGAAGGGTGGACAGATAAGTGAGAGGAGGGTGGGGAGAAAGTAGCATAGAGTACAATAGGTGAGTGGGGGAAGGGATGAAGGTGATAGGTATGGGGGGAGGGTGGAGTGGATAGATGGAAAAGAAGATAGGCAGGTAGGACAATTCATGGGGACAGTGTTGAGCTGGAAGTTACTAATTGGGGTGAGGTGGGGAAAGGGGAAATGAGGAAACTGTTGAAGTCCACATTGATGCCCTGGGGTTGAAGTGTTCCAAGGCGGAAAATGAGGTGTTCTTCCTCCAGGCGTCTGGTGGTGAGGGAACGGTGGTGAAGGAGACCCAGGACCTCCATGTCCTTGGCAGAGTGGGAGGGAGAGTTGAAATGTTGGGCCATAGGGCGGTGTGGTTGATTGGTGCGGATGTCCCGGAGATGTTCCCTCAAGCGCTCTGCTAGGAGGCGTCCAGTCTCCCCAATGTAGAGGAGACCGCATCGGGAGCAATGGATACAATAAATGATATTGGTGAATGTGCAGTTAAAACTTTGATGGATGTGGAAGGCTCTTTTGGGGCCTTGGATGGAGGTGAGGGAGGAGGTGTGAGCACAGGTTTTGCAATTCCTGCGGGGGCAGGGGAAGGTGCCAGGATGGGAGGTGGGTTGTAGGGGAGTGTGGCCCTGACCAGGTAGTCATGGAGGGAACAGTCTTTGCGGTAGGCGGAAAGGGGTGGGGAGGGAAATATATCCCTGGTGGTGGGGTCCGTTTGGAGGTGGCGGAAATGTCGGCGGATGATTTGGTTTATGCGAAAGTTGGTAGGGTGGAAGGTGAGCACCAGGGGTGTTCTGTCCTTGTTACGGTTGAAGGGGTGGGGTCTGAGGGCAGAGGTGCGGGATGTGGACAAGACGCGTTGGAGGGCATCTTTAACCACGTGCGAAGGGAAATTGCGATCTCTAAAGAAGGAGACCATCTGGTGTGTTCTGTGGTGGAACTGGTCCTCCTGGGAGCAGATACGGCGGAGGCGGATGAATTGGGAATACGGATGGCATTTTTTCAGGAGGTAGGGTGGGAAGAGGTGCAATCCAGGTAGCTGTGGGAGTCGGGTTTGTAAAAAAATGTCGGTGTCATGTCGGTCATCATTAATGGAGATGGAGAGGTCCAGGAAGGGAAGGGAGGTGTCAGAGATGGTCCAGGTAAATTTAAGGTCAGGGTGGAATGTGTTGGTGAAGTTGATGAATTGCTCAACCTCCTCGCAGGAGCACGAGGTGGCGCCAATGCAGAGGAAGAGGTGGGGAGTGGTGTCGGTGTAATTACAGAAGATAGACTGTTTATGTAACCAACAAAGACACAGGCATAGCTGGGGCCCATACAGGTGCCAATGGCTCTCCCTTTGGTCTGGAGGAAGTGGGAGGATTCGAAGGAGAAATTGTTAAGGATGAGGACCAGCTCGGCCAGACGAATGAGAGTGTCGGTGGAAGGGTGCTGTTGGGGACGTCTGGAGAGGAATAAACAGAGGGCTTGGAGGCCCTGGTCATGGCGGATGGAGGTGTAGAGGGATTGGATATCCATGGTGAAGATGAGGCATTGTTGGCCGGGGAAACGTAAGTCTTGGACGAGGTGGAGGGCGTGGGTTGTATCTCGAAAGTATATGGGGAGTTCCTGGACTAGGGATGATAGGACAGTGTCGAGGTAGGTAGAAATGAGTTCAGTGGGGCAGGAGCATGCTGAGAAAATGGGTTGGCCAGGGTGGTCAGGCTTGTGGATCTTGGGAAGGAGGTAGAACCTGGCAGTGCGGAGTTCCCGGACTATGAGGTTGGATGCTGTGGGTGGGGGATCTCCTGAGGTGATGAGATTCTGTATGGTCTGGGAGATGATGGTTTGGTGATGGGGGGGTGGGGCCATGGTCGAGGGGGCAGTAGGAAGAGGTGTCCTCGAGTTGGCATTTGGCTTCCGCGGTGTAGAGGTCAGTGTGCCAGACTACCACTGCACTCCCTTTATCTGCTGGATTGATGGTGAGGTCGGGATTGGAGCAGAGGGATTGGAGGGCTACGCATTGTGAGGGTGAGAGGTTGGAGTGGGGAAGGGGGGGTAGACAGGTTGAGGTGGTTAACGTCCTGGCGGCAGTTGGAAATGAAGAGGTCGAGGGCAGGTAATAGGCCAGCATGGGGTGTCCAGCGTGTGTTGGAGGTGGGTGAAGGGGGTTCTCGGAAGATGGGCGGGAGTCCTGATTATAAAAGTAAGCTCGGAGGCGGGGGTGGCAGAAGAATTGTTCGACGTCATGGCATGTATTAAATTCATTGATGTGTGGATGGAGGGGGATGAAGGTGAGTCCTTTGCTGAGGACTGATCGTTCATCCTCAGTGAGGGGGAGATCAGGGGGAATGGTGAAAACTCAGCAGGGCTGGGAGCTGGGATCTGGTATGAGTGTGGAGCTGGGAGTGGGGTCGGAGCCGGTAACAGGCGTGTGTGTGGTGGTGGAGGGAATGGGAGTGGAGTCAAGAGCAGGGGTGGTGTTCCCCTCAGGGTTCTGGGGTACGGGGATGGTGACATTGGGATCTGTGGGAGGGTGTGTCAGCAGAATGCAGATGAGTGGCATTGGTGGGGACAAAAATGGTGGCAAACACGGCAGTGGGGGGGGGGGGGCGGCGGAAGTCACTGCGCACGTGACATCAGCAATGATGTGAGGGACGGAGGTGATATCACGTGTTGTGCATGAGGAATTGTGGAGGGCGGACGTGGCTGTGGAAGTGGCCATAATCGGGGGGGGGGGGGAACGGAAGTGACATCATCAATCAGCGTAAGGATGGTGGCTGAATGAGCTGCATGGCTAATGGTGTCCAAGCAGTTCCAGAGGCTGGGGGAATGTACTGGAATGTTTGAGGAGAGCTGGTTATGGAGGTGGGTAGATAAAAGTTTGTTCTACTTCCAGTTTTTGATGTTTGAGATGGAGTTGAAATACTGTTTGTTGAGAGTATGAATTTTCCTGAGGATGTCGTACAGAGTGGGTCCTTTGCAATTTTGAGAGAGTGTGGCCCTCAGCTGAGGCAGGGCTGACTGTAGAGAGATTAGGTGCCGGCGCATTGCTGCGAGCGTGGAGCAGAGGATCAGCGAGCGTGGAGCAATACGCCGGCACCTAATCTCTCTACAGTCAGCCCTGCCTCAGCTGAGGGCTACACTCTCTCAGAATTGCAAAGGACCCCTTCTGTACTACATCCTCAGGAGAATTCATACTCTCAACAAACAGTATTTCAACTCCATCTCAAACATCAAAAACTGGAAGTAGAACAAACTTTTATCTACCCACCTCGATAACCAGCGCTCCTCAAACATTCCAGTAGATTCCCCTAACTTCTGGAATTGCTTGGACGCCATTAGCCATGCGGCTCGTGCAGCCATCATCCCCACGCTGACTGATGATGTCACTTCGGCCCCATCATGGCCACTTCCACCCCTCACAATTCCTCATGCACCACATGTGACATCACTTCCGACCCTCACATCATCGCTGATGTCACACGCTCAGTGACTTCCGCCCCCCCCCCACTGTCATGTTTACCACCTCCGACCCCACCCACCAATGCCACTCACCTGCATTCTGCTGACACGCTCCCCCCACAGATCCCACTGTCACCATCCCCATACCCCAAAACCCTGAGGGGAACACCACCCCTGCTCTTGACTCCACCCCCATTCCCTCCACCAGCACACCCACTTGTTACCAGCTCCGCCCCCACTCCCAGCTCCACACTCACACCAGATCCCAGCTCCCAGCCCTGCTGAGTTTTCACCATTCCCCCTGACCTCTCCCTCACTGAGGACGAATGATCAGTCCTCAGCAAAGGACTCACCTTCATCCCCCTCCGTCCATGCATCAATGAATTGAATACACGCCGTGACATCGAACAATTCTTCCACTGTCTCCGAGCTTACTTTTACAATCAGGACTCCCGCCCATCTTCCGAGGACCCCTTCGCCCACCTCCAACACACTGCATCCACCTGGACACTCCGTGCTGGCCTATTACCTGCCCTCGACCTCTTCATTTCCAACTGCCGCCGGGACGTTAACTGCCTCAACCTGTCTACCCCGCTCCCCCACTCCAACCTCTCACCTTCACAACGCGCAGCCCTCCAATCCCTCTGCTCCAATCCTGACCTCACCATCAAGCCAGCAGATAAAGGGAACACAGTGGTACTCTGGTGCACTGACCTCTACACCGCGAAGCCAAACGCCAACTCGAGGACACCTCTTCCTACTGCCCCCTCGACCATGGCCCTACCCCCCATCACCAAACCATCATCTCCCAGACCATACAGAACCTCATCACCTCAGGAGATCCCCCACCCACAGCTTCCAACATCATAGTCAGGAACTCCGCACTCCTTCCCAAGATCCACAAGCCTGATCACCCTGGCCAACCCATTGTCTCAGCATGCTCCTGCATCACTGAACTCATTTCTAGCTACCTCGACACTGTCCTATCATCCCTAGTCCAGGAACTCCCCATATACGTTCAAGATACCACCCATGTCCTCCACCTCCTCCAAGACTTACGTTTCCCCGGCCCCCAACGCCTCATCTTCACCATGGATATCCAATCCCTCCACACCTGCATCTGCCATGACCAGGGTCTCCAAGCCCTCTGTTTATTCCTCTCCTGACGTCCCCAACAGTACCCTTCCACCGACACTCTAATTCGTCTGGCCGAACTGGTCCTCACCCTTAACAATTTCTCCTTCGAATCCTCCCACTTCCTCCAGACCACAGAGGTAGCCATGGGCGCCCATATGGGCCCCAGCGATACCTGTGTCTTTGTTGGTTACACAGAACAGTCCATCTTCTGTAATTACACCGGCACAACTCCCCACCTCTTCCTCCGTTACATTGATGACTGCATTGGCGCCACCTCGTGCTCCTGCGAGGAGGTTGAGCAATTCATCAACTTCACCAACACATTCCACCCTGACCTTAAATTTACCTGGGAGAAAGTGAGGACTGCAGATGCTGAAGAAGGGCTCATGCCCGAAACTTAGATTCTCCTGCTCCTTGGATGCTGCCTGACCTGCTGCGCTTTCCCAGCAACACATTTTCAGCTTAAATTTACCTGGATCATCTCTTACACCTCCCTCCCCTTCCTGGAGTTCTCCATCTCCACTAATGACGACTGACATGAAACCGACATTTTTTACAAACCCACCGACTCCCACAGCTACCTGGATTACACCTCTTCCCACCCTACCTCCTGAAAAAATGCCATCCGTATTCCCAATTCCTCCATCTTTGCCGTATCTGCTCCCAGGAGGACCAGTTCCACCACAGGACACACCAGATAGCCTCCTTCTTTAGAGATCGCAATTTCCCTTCCCATGTGGTTAAAGATGCCCTCCAATGCATCTCGTCCACATCCTGCACCTCTGCCCTCAGACCCCACCCCACCAACTGTAACAAGGACAGAACACCCCTGGTGCTCACCTTCTACCCTACCAACCTTCGCATAAACCAAATCATCCGTCGACATTTCCGCCACCTCCAAACGGACCCCACCACCAGGGATATATTTCCCTCCCCACCCCTTTCCGCCTTCCGCAAAGACCATACCCTCCACGCCTACCTGGTCAGGTCCATGACCCCCTACAATCTACCTCCCATCCTGGCACCTTCCCCTGCCACCGCAGGAATTGCAAAACCTATGCCCTCACCTCCTCCCTCACCTCCATCCAAGGCCCCAAAAGAGCCTTCCACATCCATCAAAGTTTTAACTGCACATTCACCAATATCATTTATTGTATCCGTTACTCCCGATGCGTTCTCCTCTACATTGGGGAGGCTGGACGTCTCCTAGCAGAGCGCTTTAGGGAACATCTCCGGGACACCCGCACCAATCAACCACACCGCCCTGTGGCCCAACATTTCAACTCCCCCTCCTACTCTGCCTAGGACATGGAGGTCCTGGGCCTTTTCACCGCCGCTCCCTCACCACCAGACACCTGGAGGAACAATGCCTCATCTTCCATCTTGGAACACTTCAACCCCAGGCCATCAGTGGACTTCAACAGTTTCCTCATTTCCCCTTCCCCCAGCTCACCCCAGTTCCAAACTTCCAGGTCAGCAATGTCCCCATGAATTGTCCTACCTGCCTATCTTCTTTTCCACCTATCCACTCCACCCTCCCCCAATGCCTATCAGCTTCATCCCCTCCCCCGTTCACCTATTGTACTCTATGCTACTTTCTCCCCACCCCCACCCTCCTCTCACTTATCTCTCCACCCTTCAGGCTCTCTGCCTGTATTCCTGATGAAGGGCCTTTGCCCGAAACATCAATTTTACTGCTCCACTGATGCTGCCGGAACTGCTGTACTTTTCCAGCACCACACTAATCTAGACAAACCTTCCTCAACAAACTTTGTTTCTGTAGCTGTGATGCACTCTCTGATTAGCAATGCTACACCCCCTCCTTGTTTTCCATCCTCCCTGTTCTTTTTAAATGTTCTAAACCCTGCAACATCAAGCAACCATTCCTGCTCCTGTGAAACCCACATCTCCGTTATGGCCACAACATCGTATCCCCAAGTACTGATCCATGCTCTAAGTTCGTCACTCTTATCTCTGACACTCCTTGCATTGAAGCAGACTTTAACCAATCCCTTTGTTTCATCACATGAGAAACCTTCCCGATAGATTCACTACATCCTGTCACTGCCCATCTGCAACTATCCCCCTCTCAGATATGTGACTCCGATTCCCACTCTCCTGCCAAACTAGTTTAAACTCTCCCGAATCACACAAGCAAATCTCCCACCCAGGACATTCGTGCCCCTCCAGTTCAAGTGCAACCCGTCCTTCTTGTACAGGTCCCACCTTCCTCAGAAGGCATCCCGATGCTCTAGGTATCTGAAGCCTTCCCTCCTGCACCAGCCTTGCAGCCACGTGTTAAGCTGCATTTGCTAACTGTTCCTCATCTCACTATCTCGTGGCACTGGTAGCAAACCTGAAATCACTACTCTACTCATCCTGCTCTTCAGCTTCCAACCTAACTCTCTGTAGTCACTTTTCAGATCCTCAGTCCCCTTCCTGGCTATATCATTGGTGTCAACATGTACCATGATTTCTGGCTGCTCACCCTCCCCCTTCAGAATCCTGTGAACCTGATCGGCAACATCCCAGACCCTGGCACTGGGGAGGCAACATACCTTCCGGGAGTCCCGTTCCTGACCACAAAATCTCCTGTCAATCCATCTAACTATTGAGTCCCCTACCACTAGTGCTTTTCTATTTTCCCCCTTCCCTTCTGAGCCACAGTGCCAGAGACCTGACAACTGTGTCTTTCCCCTGCAGTCCTTTGCTCCTCCCTCGCACCTCTCAGCATAAAGACCCATTTATTCCCACTCTTTGTTTCCTGTTAGCCGAAAACTTTTAATCCATTTAATACATGATGTTCAAACCCACATGCTTTAATTTTACATGCTAATCTCTTATGTAGGACTTTATCAAAGACCTCTGAAAATCCAAGTAAACCACATCCACTGGCTTCCCCTTATGTGCTATACCAGTTACAGCTCCAAAATATTCCAGCAGATTTGTCAAGCACAATTTACCCTTTATAGGCCTCCCAACAGTGAGCGAGAGTTAGAAGAACAAATAAGCAAACAGGTTATTGAAAGATGTAGAGGCAATAGGGTAGTGATGGTGGGAGATTTTAATTTTCCCAACCTTGACTGGGATACACTTAATGTATGAGGTATGGTTGGGGTAGAATTTGTAAGAAGCATTCATGAGAGTTTTTTAGATCAGTATGTCAATAGTCTGACAAGGGAAGGGGCCATATTGGTCCTGGTGTTAGAGAATGAGCCAGGCAGGTTGTGGAATTTGCAGTGGGGGATTTCTTTGGGAACAGTGACCACAATTCTGTAAATTTTAGAACACTCGTAGACAAAGATGAGAGTGGTCCTAAGGGAAGAGTACTAAATTGGACCAAGGCCAATTATATCAAAATTAGGCAGGAGCTGGAAATGTGGATTGGACACAGCTATTTGAAGGGAAGTCCACATTTGATATGTGGGAGGCTTTCCAAGATAGGTTAAAAATAGTGCAGGATAGGCATGTCCTGTTAAAGGCAATGGATATGAAAGGCAAGGTTCAAGAACCGTGGATGATAGGAGAAATCGTATGACTAGCCAAGAGGAAATGGGAAGCGTACATAAGGTCCAGGCAGCTAAGCACAGAATGGACCCTGGAGGAATATTGGAAGAGTAGGACCAGTCTTAAACGTGGAATCGAGTGGGCTAAAAGGGGTCATGAAATAGCTTTAGCGAGCAGAATTAAGGAGAATCCCAAAGCCTTTTATTCTTCTATGAGAAGTAAGTGGGTAACTAGAGAAAGGATTGGTCCACTAAAGGATAAGGATGGAAGGCTGTGTGTCGAACCTGAGAGAATGGGTGAGATTCTGAATGATTACTATGCATCAGTGTTCACTGAGGAGAGGGACATGATGAATATAGAGATTGTGAAGGAGCGGTGCACCAAAAGCTAGTGTGCTTCCAATTAAACCTGTTGGACTATAACCTGGTGTTGTGTGATTTTTAACTTTGTACACCCCAGTCCAACACCAGCATCTCCAAATCGAGATTAGAGATAGTAGTTTCAATAATTTGGATCATATTGACATAACTAGGGAAGATGTATTGGTAGGCTAGAAGCTATTAAGCACAAATCCCCAGGACTGGATGGGATCTATCCCAGGTTGCTGAGGGTGGTGAGAGAGGAAATAGCTGGGGCACTGACAGATATCTTTGTGGCATCCTTAAACACAGGTGAGGTGCCGGAGGACTGGAGGGTTGCTCAGGTTGTCCCCCTGTCCAAGAAAGGTATTAGGGATATTCTGGGTAACTACAGACCAGTGAGCCTGACGTCAGTGGTGGGAAAGTTGCTGGGGAAGGTTCTGAGGGATAGGATCAATTTATATTTAGAAAAGAATGGGCTTATCAGTGATAGGCAACATAGTTTTGTGCAAGGGAGATTGTGCCTTACCAACTTAATCGATTTCTTTGAAGAAGTGACCAAGTTGATAGATAGAGGAAGGGCTGTTTATGTCATTTACATGGAATTTAGTAAGGCATTTGATAAGGTTCCCCATGGTAAACTAATGGAGAAAGTGAAGTCACATGGTGTGCAGGGTGTTCTAGCTAGGTGGATAAAGATCTGGTTGAGCAACAAGAGACAGAGAGTAGTAGTTGAGAGGAGTTTCTAGAAATGGAGAAAGGTGACCAGTGATGTTTCACAGGGGTCAGTGTTGGGGCCACTGTTGTTTGTGATATATATATAAATGATCTGGAAGAGAGCACTGTTGGTATGATCAGCAAGTTTGCAGGTGACATGAAGACTGGTGGAGTAGCAGAAAGCATAAGGGACTGTCAAAGAGTACAGGAGAATATAGATACACTGGAGAGTTGGGCGGAAAAGTGGCAGATGGAGTTCAATCCAGGCAAATGTGAGGTGATGCATTTTGGGAAGTCTCATTCTCGAGCGAATTATACAGTGAACAGAAGAGCCTTGGGAAAAGTTGATGAGCAGAGAGATCTGGAAGTCCATTGTATACTAAAGATTGCTGCACAGGTGGATAGAGTGGTCAAGAAGGTATATGGTATGTTTGCCTTCATCAGACGGGATAGTGAGTATAAGAGCTGGTAGGTCATGTTAAAATTGTACACAATGTTGGTTCGGCTACATTTAGAATACTGTGTGCAGTTTTAGTCGCCACATTACCAAAAGGATGTGGACGCTTTGGAGAGGGTGCAGAGAAGGTTTACAAGGATGTTGCCTGGTATGGAAGGTGCTAGCTATGAAGAGAGGTTGAGAAGGTTAGGATTGTTTTCATTAGAAAAAGGAGATTGAGGGGGAACCTGATTGAGGTCTAAAAAACCATGAAGGGTATAGACAGGATAGATGGAGATAAGCCTTTTCCCAGGGTGAAGGATTCAATTACGAGACGTCACACTTTCAAGGTGAGAGGTGAAAAGTTTAAGAGGGATACATGTGACAAGTACTTTACATAGAGGGCGGTAAGTGTCTGGAATGTATTTCTGGATTAGTGGTGCTGGAAGAGCACAGCAGTTCAGGCAGCATCCAAGGAGCAGCGAAATCAACATTTTGGGCAAAAGCCCTTCATCAGAAAGCCCTTCCTGATGAAAGGCTTTTGCCCGAAACGTCGATTTCACTGCTCCTTGGATGCTGCTGAACTGCTGTGCTCTTCCAGCATCACTAATCCAGAATCTGGTTTTCAGCATCTGTAGTCATTGTTTTCACCTCGTCTGGAATGTATTACCAGCAGAAATAGTAGAGGCAGGCATGGTAGATTCATTTAAGATGCGTCTAGACAGATGCATGAGTAAGTGGGGAGCAGAGGGATACAGATAGAACATAGAGCATAGAAAAATACAGCGCAGTACAGGCCCTTTGGCCCTCGAAGTTGCGCCAATCCAAGCCCACCTAACCTACACTAGCCCACTATCCTCCATATGCCTATCCAATGCCCGTTTAAATGCCCATAAAGAGGGAGAGTCCACCACTGCTACTGGCAGGGCATTTCATGAACCCACGACTTGCTGAGTAAAGAATCTACCCCTAACATCTGTCCTATACCTAACAGCCCTTAATTTAAAGCGATGCTTAGGAATTGGGCGACAGGTTTAGACAGTAGATTTGGACCAGCTCACATTTGGAGGACCGAAGGGCCTGTTCCTGGGCTGAAAATTTTCTTTGTTCTTTTGTAAATCCATGCTGATTCTATCCGATCCTATCACTATCACCCAAATGCTTTGTTTTGACACCTTCTATAAGGGACTGTAGCTAATCCTGTCTCTCTGGTTCATTCCTGATGAAGGGCTTATGCTCGAAACGTCGAATTCCCTATTCCTGAGATGCTGCCTGGCCTGCTGTGCTTTGACCAGCAACACATTTTCATCTCTGGTTCATTGCTATGAATAAGTGAATGGGTGCTTGTCCAGTATATGGAGAAGTTGTTGTCTCCTGCATAGACTTGAAATTAACAATTAATCACAGAACAGACTGGAGTACTACCTCTGCATTTCTGACATCCTTGTCGTAACTGTAAAGCTGTTCCAGTGTTATCCCGTTCACAAAATTCTTCTCTTTAATGCCTTGTCCATTTGCAACTACAGAAAATGTAAAAAATCTATCAGATCCTCATTAAATTTAATAAAAGTGTTAAAATACCAGGCCTAGAATGTGTTAAAAAGAAACTAAGCACTCCGACAGAAATTAAGCTGGTTAGCCCACAGTTTAAGTTTCTGATAAGACTTTCTGTACATTCTTAGTACTAAAATCTTCATTGTATCAGCTTTTCAGGCAGCACAATAGATTGCAATTGTTCGTTCTTTTACTTCCTTGAAAATGCACCCCTGCTTATAATTAAGCGTGGCACTCTGGTGCAGTGACAATTTTAGGAGAATTATCCCAAGCTGAGAGGTGGACAGTGAAGGTAGAGGACAGGTTGGGAGCTCAACATTGTGAAGTGTGTAGACAGATTAGATAATGGTATGTTATTCACATTGAAGAAGAGTTGAGAACAAGAGGACACTAATTTAAAGTAACTGGCAATTGAAACAATATGCTCTAGCCATTCTGCAATATTATGATACAATGGATTTATCATAAAAAATAAGCATTTATTGTGTCCAGCCCTCCAACTATGTGTGATAAAAAACAATACTGAACAAGAATATGGGTGGCACAGTGGCTCAGTGGTTAGCACTGCTGTCTCATAGCGCCAGGGTCCCAGGTTCAATTCTGGCCTTAGGCAACTGTCTGTGTGGAGTTTGCACATTCTCCCTGTGTCTGCGTGGGTTTCCTCCAGGTGCTCCAGTTTCCTCCCACAATCCAAAGATGCGCAGGTCAGGTGAATTGGCCACGCTAAATTGCCCATAGTGTTAGGTGCATTGGTGTGAGGGAAATGGGTCTGGGTGGGTTACTCTTCGGAGGGTCGGTATGAATTGGTTGGGCCGAAGGGTCTGTTTCCACATTGGAGGGAATCTAAAAAAGTTAATTGTGTCATTGGTGTAACCAGTCAGTTCCTTAATAAATTAACATTTTTGATATAAAACCTTTAAAATATGCTCCCTAATGTGCCTGCTCTCACAGAAATAAGCGTAACTTTAAAAATCCTTACACAATTAAATTAGGCAACCAACAAGAGGAGAAAGCTCCACAAATATTTTATTGCTAGGGAAATTCGGCAAATCAATGCAAACACAAGACCGAAGGATATGCATCCATCTTTAGATGCAAGTACTGAGTTGTTGATTCATCTCCATCTCACCTTGTGTCCTCAGCAAAACATATGCCAGTCCGCAATAATTAAGTTGACTATGCACGATAGCAAGAAACAGCTGAAGGCAGTGGATACTGCAAAAGCTATAGGTGCTGACAATAGCCCAGCAGTAGTAGTAACAACACGGGAATAAAGAAAGCCATTCTTAGCTAAAAAAATGTTCTCTAAAAGTAGCTGACCAGTTCATCACTAATCAAACTGTCCCAATACAATGATATCACTTGAATCTACATTTGACAATGTAGAATGTCGTGGCTGCAAATGTGTTGCTGGTCAAAGCACAGCAGGCCAGGCAGCATCTCAGGAATAGAGAATTCGACGTTTCGAGCATATGCCCTTCATCAGGAATAAGAGAGAGAGAGAGCCAAGCAGGCTAAGATAAAGGGTAGGGAGGAGGGACTAGCGGGAGGGGCGATGGAGGTGGAACAGTTCATCAACTTTACTAACACCTTCCATCCCGACCTGAAATTCACCTGGACCATCTCAGACTCCTCCCTCCCCTTCCTAGACCTCTCCATTTCTATCTCGGGCGACCGACTCAACACAGACATCTATTATAAACCGACTGACTCCCACAGCTACCTGGACTACACCTCCTCCCACCCTGCCCCCTGTAAAAATGCCATCCCATATTCCCAATTCCTTCGTCTCCGCCGCATCTGCTCCCAGGAGGACCAATTCCAACACCGCACAGCCCAGATGGCCTCCTTCTTCAAGGACCGCAGATTCCCCCCAGACGTGATCGACGATGCCCTCCAACGCATCTCCTCCACTTCCCGCTCCTCCGCCCTTGAGCCCCGCTCCTCCAACCGCCACCAAGACAGAACCCCACTGGTTCTCACCTACCACCCCACCAACCTGCGCATACAACGTATCATCCGCCGCCATTTCCGCCACCTCCAAACGGACCCCACCACCAAGGATATATTTCCCTCCCCTCCCCTATCAGCGTTCCGCAAGGACCACTCCCTTCGTGACTCCCTCGTCAGATCCACACCCCCCACCAACCCAACCTCCACCCCCGGCACCTTCCCCTGCAACTGTAGGAAATGTAAAACTTGCGCCCACACCTCCACACTCACTTCCCTCCAAGGCCCCAAGGGATCCTTCCATATCCGCCACAAGTTCACCTGTACCTCCACACACATCATCTATTGCATCCGCTGCACCCGATGTGGCCTCCTCTATATTGGTGAAACAGGCCGCTTACTTGCGGAACGCTTCAGAGAACACCTCCGGGCCGCCCGAACCAACCAACCCAATCACCCCGTGGCTCAACACTTTAACTCTCCCTCCCACTCCACCGAGGACATGCAGGTCCTTGGACTCCTCCACCAGCAGAACACAACAACACGACGGCTGGAGGAGGAGCGCCTCATCTTCCGCCTGGGAACCCTCCAACCACAAGGTATGAATTCAGATTTCTCCAGTTTCCTCATTTCCCCTCCCCCCACCTTGTCTCAGTCGGTTCCCTCAACTCAGCACCGCCCTCCTAACCTGCAATCCTCTTCCTGACCTCTCCGCCCCCACCCCACTCCGGCCTATCACCCTCACCTTGACCTCCTTCCACCTATCCCACCTCCATCGCCCCTCCCCCTAGTCCCTCCTCCCTACCCTTTATCTTAGCCTGCTTGGCTCTCTCTCTCTCTTATTCCTGATGAAGGGCTTATGCTCGAAACGTCGAATTCTCTATTCCTGAGATGCTGCCTGGCCTGCTGTGCTTTGACCAGCAACACATTTGCAGCTGTGATCTCCAGCATCTGCAGACCTCATTTTTTACTTAATGTAGAATGTCGTGTTCACTAAAGTCAGGACAACATCCTGCCAATTGCTGTCTATGTCTGTGTATTCTAAAATGTCACCAAAATGGTGGAAGATGTTGTTAATATTAATATCAAGTGACATTAATACAGAAATTACTTGCTCAGCGATGACAAGTTGGATTTTGTCAGGGCTATACGACATGTGGGTGGCACGGTGGCACAGTGGTTAGCACTGCTGCCTCACAGCGCCAGAGACCCAGGTTCAATTTCCGCCTCAGGCGACTGACTGTGTGGAGTTTGCACATTCTCCCCATGTCTGCATGGGTTTCCTCCGGGTACTCCAGTTTCCTCCCACAGCCCAGAAAAAAAGTGCAGGTTAGGTGAATTGGCCATGATAAATTGCCTGTAGTGTTAGGTGAAGGGGTAAATGTAGGGGAATGGGTCTGGGTGAATTGCGCTTTGGTGGGTCGGTGTGGACTTGTTGGGCCGAAGGGCCTGTTTCCACATTGTAAGTAATCTAATCTAATATAATCTAATCTGACTTCATTGCAGCCTTGATCCAAACATGGACAAAAGAGCAAACTTCAAATGTTGAGATGTCAGTGACTGTTCTTAACATCAAAGCAGTAATAGCCAAATGTAGCATCCAGAAGCCCGAATGAAGTTCAACTCAATGGGAATCAGGGAGAAAACCCAACACTGGCTGGAGTCATTCATAGCTCAAGGAAGATAGTTGGGATTATTGGAGGTCAAACATGTTAGCTGCAGAACATCTCTGCAGGAGTTTCTCAGGGTGGTGTCTTAGGCCCAGCCATCTCTAGCTGCTTCATTAATTACTTGTTCTCCATCATAAGGTCTTGTTATGGACAAGGCCAGACCACTCCAGGGGGAGGTGGGGGATTTCTTTGGGAACAGTGGCCACAATTCTGTAAATTTTAGAATACTCGTAGACAAAGATGAGAGTGGTCCTAAGGGAAAAGTACTAAACTGAGCCAAGGCCAATTACATCAAAATTAGGTAGGAGCTGAGAAATGTGGATTGGACACAGTTATTTGAAGGGAAGTCCACTTTTGATATGTGGGAGGCTTTCCAAGATAGGTTAAAGATAGTGCAGGATAGGCATGTCCCGATGAAAGCAAAGGATAGGAAAGGTAAGATTGGTGAACCACAGATGATAGGAGAAATTGTACGATTAACCAAGAGGAAATGGAAAGCATACATTAGATCCAGGCAGCTAAGAACAGAATGGGCCCTGGAGGAATATCAGGAGAATAGGACCAGTCTTAAACGAGGAACCAAGCAGACTAAAAGGGGTCATAAAATAGCTAATGCGAGCAGAATTAAGGAGAATCCCAAAGCCTTTTATTCTTATATAAGAAATAAGCGGGTAACTAGAGAAAGGATTGATCCACTAAAAGGTAAGGAAGGAAGGCTGTGTGTCGAACTTGAGACAATGGGTGAGATTCTGAATGATTACTTTGCATCAGAGTTCACTGATGAGAGGGACATGATGAATGTTGAGATTAGAGTTAGAGGTTTGAATAATCTGAATCACGTTGACATAAGGAGGAAAGATGTGTCGGGTAGGCTGGAGGTTATTAAGGTGGACAAATCCCCAGGACCGATGGGATCTATCCCAGGTTAACGAAGGAGGTGAGAGAGGAAATAACTGGGGCACTGACAGATATCTTTGTGCATCCTTAAACACAGGTGAGGTGCCGGAGGACTGGAGGATTGCTCATGTTGTCCCCCTGTAAAAGAAAGATAGTAGGGATATTCTGGGTAACTACAGGCCAGTGAGCCTGATGTCAGTGGTGGGAAAGTTGCTGGGGAAGGTTCTGAGGGATAGGATCAATTTATATTTAGAAAAGAATGGGCTTATCAGTGATAGGCAACATGGTTTTGTGCAGGGGAGATCATGCCTTAGCAAGTTACTAGGGTTTTTTGAGGAAGTGACCAAGTTGATAGATGAAAGAAGGCCTATTGATGTCACATACATGGACTTTCGTAAGGCGTTTGATAAGGTTGCCCATGGTAAACTAATGGAGAAAGTAAAGTCACATGGTGTGCAGGGTGTTCTAGCTAGGTGGATAAAGAGATGGTTGAGCAACAGGAGACAGAGAGTAGTAGTTGAAGGGAGTTTCTTGAAATGGAGAAAGGTGACCAGTGATGTTCCACAGGGGTCAGTGTTGGGGCCACTGTTGTTTGTGATATATATAAATGATCTGGAAGAGGGCATTGTTGATATGATCAGCAAGTTTGCAGATGACATGAAAATTGGTAGAGTAACAGAAAGCATAGGGGAGTGTTAATGAATACAGGAGAATATAGATAGATTGGAGAGTTGGGTGGAGAAGTAGCAGATGGACTTCAATCCAGGCAAATGTGAGGTGATGCATTTGGGAAGTCTAATTCTAGAGGGAATTATACAGTGAACGCAAGAGCCTTGGAAAAAATTGATGAGCAGATAGATCTGGGAGTTCAGGTCTATTGTACCCTGAAGGTTGCTGTACAGGTGGATAGAGTGGTCAAGATGGCATATGGTATGCTTGCCTTCATTGGATGGGGTATTGATTTTAAGAGCTGACAGGTGATGTTAAGATAGTACACAATGTTGGTTCAGCAGCATTTAGAATACGGTGTACAATTCTGGTCACCACATTACCAAAAGGATGTGGACGCTTTGGAGAGGGTGCAGAAAAGGTTTACGAGAATGTTGCTTGGTATGGAAGGTGCTAGCTATGAAGAGAGGTTGAGTGGGTTAGGATTGTTTTCCCTGGAAAAAAGGAGATTGAGCGGGGACCTGATTGAGGTCTACAAAATCATGTAGGATATATACAGGGTAGATAGAGATAAGCTTGTTCCCAAGGTGAAGGATTCAATAATGAGAGGTCACGGTTTCAAGGTGAGAAGTGAAACGTTTACGAGGGATACACGTGACAAGTACTTTACACAGAGGGCAGCAGGTGCCTGGAATGTGTTGCCAGCAGAAGTAGTAGAGGCAGGCACGGTAGATTAATTTAAGGTGTGTCTGGACAGGTGCACGTGTAGGTGGGGAGCAGAGGGATAGAGATGCTTAGGAATTGGGCGACAGGTTTAGACAGTGGATTTGGATCAGCTCAGGCTTGGAGGGCCGAAGGGCCTGTTCCTGAGCTGTAAATTTTCTTTGTTCTTTGCTTTTTGTTCTTTTGTTCACTCAAAACATTCTTAAGCAGGCAGCCCTGACCATAACTTTGCAATTTGTTTCAGTAAGTGTATATTGAAAATTATCTGGAGTGAGGTAGCTAAGTTGACTACTATATTTTAAAACAGACAAAAATTTATTCACAAAATTATACAATGACACACAAAGAACAGAATAAGGAACCCCTACAGAACTCAGACTATCTAAACTAGACTTAATTGTGTGTCCTGAATATACACAACAGTCCCAATACGCAAACCGCTTGAAAAATCAGTACAAATGGAACACATGCTTACAGGTTGAAGTTAGAAGGAGAGAGAGAGTTTCCACACAGCTCACTGTTGAACTCCCAACCAGTTCTGAACTGAACTAAACTGCTCAGCTAGCGAACTGACCACTCCCCTTTCATTATACAGCTCACTTCTGAAACATGATTACTTTGGCCTGAAGTCTCATCTGTTTACATATAAACAGAAGACCTCTCAAAATCCTTATCATCTCTGTACCAAACCAGTTTGATTGGAGCCTGTCCTGGTTTATTACCCCTCAGAAAAAAAATCAAGGACATAGTATCCTTGAGCCAAGGAACAGCTTTTGAAAAAAAAGGACTAGCTTTGTGACAGTCTTAATTGGGAGTGTTCTCATTGCACAGTGTTCTATCTGTGTGGGACTCAGAAGCATTGGCAGTGATGTTAAAACAGCAATGAAAACAGATATTCCAGAAATAGAAAGTCTGGCAATGGATGTGTGTGGGATCTAGGATCAGTGGCAGTGAGGTTAAAAGGAGCAGTGTGAGCAGTCAGACTTGCGACAGACCTGTTGGAGACTTGAAATCAGTGGTAGCAAAGTTAAAAGGAGCGTTTAGAGCAGACAGCAGATAGTGGAGATGTCCCAGAAGCAGGCAGACAGGTACTGGAGCTGTATGGTACTCAGAAGTGGTAGAAGTGAGGTTAAAAGAATCAGCAAGTGCAGAGAGCAGATAGTGGCGAGACCCAGAAACAGTTAGACGAACAGTGGAGTTGCTTCAAAATCTAAATCTGGCATCAAAAGAGAGCAGGTAGATAATTGCGGGGATAATTTCTCTTTGGTCTCTGGAGACAGGATCTTGATTTAAGTTAAGACCATACGTACAGCTTAAAACTTCACATAAATAATGAAAATTTTAGAAGTTCAAAAAGCTAAGTTTTTCACTCAATTGAATTAAGTAGTTTTGTTTGTTTGTCTGACAAAAGCAAGAAATAAGACTTTTCTAGTCTACAGGTAAGTAGGAATAAGAATAAAATATGAGCAGGGTCCCCAGGGTTCATACATCTGGGGAATTCAGGCATTGTACTCTGTGGAAAGTCCCAGATGTTCTTTCTGGTCTGGATAACCATATGTGCAAATGTATCTATGGCTGGAACAACTCAAGCTCCAGGTTTTGCTGTGGGTATGATAAAGCACACATGAGGTTGTGAAGTTTGTGGATAGCATGTTTCAAAACATTGTTGCCCAATGTGAAGGCAGAGAGGGAATGGCTGACAGTTAGACAGAATAAAATGGTCCGGGCAGTAGTGAGGGAATCTTGCGAGTACATCTTGCCTGCTCAGCCTTGGGAAACAGTGGCAGTGATTGTTTCTCTGTGGAGGTCAGCCAGATCCAAGGCCAACGCACTGTGGGTGATCCAGCTGTTCCTGAGGCTAGTGGGTGAGAAGACAGGAACGAGCATGAAAAGGAAATATTGGTAGGGGATTTGTTAGAGAGGGGTGCAGACAGGCAGCTTTGTTGCAGTAGATATGACTCCAGGATGCTATCTTGTATGTTGATGTCAGAGTCAAGGTCCATGTTGGGAGCAATGGCATAGGAAGAAAAAAAAATGAAGTCCTGCGAGCAAAATACAGGGAGCTAGGTTGGAAATTGAAAAGCAGTATTTCAAAGGTAGTAATTTCTGGATTAGTCCTGGTGCCACACAGTAGTGAGTAGAGGAATAGAAGAATAGAGCAAATGAATGCATGGCTAGAGAGATGGTGCAAGATGGAGGGTTTTAGATTCCCGAGGCATTAGAATGGATGGCCTTGAAGTATGTAGGGAGGAGGTTTTGGGAATACTGGAAAGGATGAAAATAGATAAGTCTCCTGGGCCTGATGGCATTTACCCTAGGATCCTCTGGGAAGCTAGGGAGGAGATAGCAGAGCCATTGGCCTTGATTTTTATGTCGTCATTGTCAACGGGAATAGTACCAGAAGACTGGAGGATAGCGAATGTGGTCCCCTTGTTCAAGAAGGGGAGTAGGGACAGCCCGAGTAACTACAGGCCAGTGAGTCTCACTTCTGTTGTGGGCAAAGTCTTAGAGAGAATTGTAAGGGATAAGATTTATGAACATCTGGACAGGAATAATGTGATCAAGGATAGTCAGCATGGTTTTGTGAAGGGCAGGTCGTGCCTCACAAACCTTATTGAGTTCTTTGAGAAGGTGACTAAGGAGGTGGATGAGGGTAAAGCAGTAGATGTGGTGTATATGGATTTTAGTAAGGCGTTCGATAAGGTACCCCATGGTAGGCTAATGCAAAAACTACGGAGGTATGGCATTGAGGGTGCATTAGAGGTTTGGATTAGGAATTGGCTGGCTGGAAGGAGACAGAGGGTAGTAGTTGATGGACTAGGTTCATCTTGGAGTGCAGTTACTAGCGGTGTACCACAGGGATCTGTTTTGGGACCGTTGCTGTTTGTCATCTTTATAAATGATCTAGAGGAGGGGCTTGAAAGCTGGGTGAGCAAGTTTGCGGATGACACAAAGGTCGGTGGAGTTGTGGACAGTGAAGAAGGATGTGGCAGGTTACAGCGGGATATAGATAGGTTGCAGAGCTGGGCAGAAAGGTGGCAGATGGAATTCAATGTAGCTAAGTGTGAAGTCATTCACTTTGGTAGGAGTAACAAGAAGATGGATTACTGGGCTAATGGTAGGCTACTTGGTAGTGTGGATGAGCAGAGGGATCTTGGTGTCCATGTACACAGATCTCTGAAAGTTGCCACCCAGATAAATAGTGCTGTGAAGAAGGCATATGGTGTACTGGGCTTTATTGGTAGAGGAATTGAGTTCCGGAGTCCTGAGGTCATGTTGCAGTTGTACAAGACTCTGGGGCGGCTGGATCTGGAGTATTGTGTGCAGTTTTGGTCGCCATACTATAGGAAGGATGTGGAGGCATTGGAACGAGTGCAGAGGAGGTTTACCAGGATGTTGCCTGGCATGGTAGGAAGATCGTATGAGGAAAGGCTGAGGCACTTGGGCCTGTTCTCATTGGAGAAAAGAAGGTTTAGGGGAGATTTGATAGAGGTGTATAAGATGATTAGGGGTTTAGATAGGGTAGACACTGAGAACCTTTTACCGCTAATGGAGTCAGCTGTTACTAGGGGACACAGCTTTAAATTAAGGGGTGGTAGGTATAGGACAGATGCTAGGGGTAGATTCTTTACGCAGCGGGTTGTGAGTTCATGGAATGCCCTGCCAGTAGCAGTGGTGAACTCTCCCTCTTTATGGTCATTTAAGCAGGCATTGGATAGGCATATGGAAGTTATTGGGCTAGTGTAGGTTAGGTAGGATTTGGTCGGCGCAACATCGAGGGCCGAAGGGCCTGTATTGCGCTGTATTTTTCTATTGGGACCATTACTGGAAAGTGGTGGGACCACAGGTTGAATGGGGTACATTTGGACACAAATTGGACCAAAATCCTCATGGGGAGGTTTGCACATGTTGTTGAGGGGGAGTTAAATTTGGTTGGCATCCTGATAAGTACTTTAGAACGATGAGAGGCTGAGGTTCAAGCTTTGTATTATTCATGCATTGGACGTGGTTATTGCTGACTGGCCAGCATTTATTGCCTATCTCTAATTGCCTTTGCGAAGGTAGTGGTGAGCTGCCTTCTTGAACCACTGCAGTCTATATAGAACATAGCACAGAACATGCCCTTCGCCCCACGATGTTGTGCTGAGGATTATTCCTACTGTAAAACAAAATAACCTAACCTACAGACCCCTCAATTCACTGCTGCCCATGTGCATGTCCAGCAGTCGCTTAACTGTCCCTAACGTCTCTGTTTCCAGCACCACCACTGGCAACACATTCCATGCATTCACAACTCTGCGTAAAGAACCTACCTCTGATGTCTCCTCTATACCTTCCTCCTAATATCTCAAAACTATGACCCCTTGTGCCAGTCAGTCTTGAAAAGTCTCTGGCTATTGACTCTATCCATGCCTCTCATTACCTTGTATACCTCAATCAGGTCACCTCTCTTCCTCCTTCTCCTTCTAAGACAGAAAGGTCAGAGCTTAGTCAACCTCTCTTCATGAGACAAGCCCTCCAGTCCAGGCAGCATCCTGGTAAACCTTCTTTGTACCCCCTCCAAAGACTCCATATCTTTCCTATAGTAGGGCAATGGACACAATATTCCAAGTGTGGTTTCAGCAGGGACTTGCAGAGCTGTAGCAAAATCTCGCAGCTCTTAAATTCGATCCCCCTGTTAATGAAAGCCGAAAACACCATATGCTTTCTTAACAACCCTATCCAGTTGGGTGGCGACTTTGAGGGATCTATATACTTGAACACCAAGATCCCTCTGTTCCTTCACACTGCCAAGAACCCTGTCTTTGATCCTATACTGAGCATTCAAGTTCGACCTTCCAAAATGCATCACTTCGCATTTATCCAGGTTGAACTCAATCTGCTGTTTCTCAGCCCAGCTCTGCATCCTGTCTATGTTGCGCTGCAGCCTGCAATAGCCCTCGATACTATCAATGGTACCTCCAATCTTTGTGTCACAGGCATATTTATTAACCCACCCCTTAATCTCCTCATCCAAGTCATTTATAAAAACTACAACGAGCAGAGGCCCAAGAACAGAGTCCTGCAGGACACCACTCAACACTGACCTCCAGGCAGAATATTTTCTAGCTACAACCACTCTCTGCCTTCTGTAAGCCACCAATTCTGAATCCAGATAGCCAAATCTCCTTATATCCCATATCTCCTGACTTTATGAATGAATCGACCAATGGGAAGCTCATCAAATGCCTTGCTGAAGTCCATATACACCACATCCGCTGCTTGACCTTCATCAACCTGTCTTGTCACCATTTCAAGGAACTCAATAAGATTAGTTAGGTATGACCTGCCCCTCACAAATTCATGCTGACTGCCTTTAATCATGCTATGCTTTGCCAAATAGTCATAAATTCTATCCAGCAGAATTCTTTCCAAAACCTTGCTGACCACAGATGTAAGACTGACTTGTCTGTAATTGCCAGGGATTTCCCTATTACCTTTCTTGAAAAGAGGAACAACATTCGCTTCCTTCCAATCCTCCAGTACAACTTCCATGGAGAGTGAGGAAGCAAAGATCTTGGCCAACAGCTTAGCAATCTATTTTCTCGCTTCCCGAAGCAACCTAAGATAAATCTGGTCTGGCCCTGGGGACTTATCAATTTTAATGTTTGCCAAAGTTTCCAGGACATCAACTTCATCAATCTTGATCCGTTTAAGCCTGAATCCCAGCTCCTCAAAGTTCTCATTCACACAAAGGTTCCTTTCTTTCATGAAATGCAAAGCAAACAACCCATTTAAGGCTTCCCCTACCTACTCAGACTCCACGTACAAGTTCCCTACGCTACCCCTGATCGGCCCCACCTTCTCCCTGATCATTCTCTTATTCCTCACGTATGAGTAAAATGCCTTTGGGTTCTCCCTAATCCTTCCTGCCGAGCCTTTCTTGTGCCTCCTCCTGGCTCTCCTCAGTCCATTTCTGAGCTCTTTTCTAGTAAGCCTGTAATCCTCTAAAGCTGTACTAGATCCTTGTTTCTTCCACCTTACGTAAGCTGCCTTTTCCCTTTTGACGAGAAGCTCCTTTGTTCTCGTCATCTCATTATCCAAAGCTCCTTAATCTTATCCCTTCTTATCTGTCTCAGAGGGACAAATTCGTGCATCACTCACAACAACTGCTCCTTAAACAGTTTCTGCTCCTTTCCCTCCCCAAGGCTATGGTAAATGTGAGGCAGGTGTGGTCACTGTCACCAAAGTGTTCTCCCACCGCGAGATCTGACACCTGTCCTGGCTCATTGCCGAGCACCAAATCCAAAATGACATCTCCCCTCGTCGGCCTGTCTACATACTGAGTAAGGAAACCCTCCTGAACACACCTGACAAAAACGGCTCCATCCAAACCATCTGCACTAAGGAGGTCCAGTCAATATTGGGAAAGTTGAAGTCACCCATAACAACAACCCTGGTATATCTACATTCTTCCAAAATCTGCTATCCTATCAGTTCTTCAATCTCTCTCCTGCTATTAGGGGGTCTGTAGAAAACACCCAATGAAGTGGCTGCTCCCTTGTTGTTCCTAACTTCTACCCATACTGACTCAGTAGACAAATCTTCCTGACAGCCTTCGTTTCTGTAGCTGTAATGCACTCTCTGATTAGCAATGCTACATCCTCTCCTCTTTTTCCACCCTCCCTATTCTTTTTAAACGTTCTAAACTCTGGAACATCTGGCAACTATTTCTGCTCCTGTGAAACCATGTCTCTGTTGTGGCCACAACATCATAGCCCCAAATACTGATCCATGCTCTAAGTTCATCGCTCTTACTTCTGACACTCCTTGTGTTAAAGCAGACACACTTTAACCGATCCCTTTGTTTCATCACGTGAGAAACCTTCCTGATAGATTTGCTACATCTTGTCACTGCCCCATCTACAACTACTCCCCTCTCAGATGTGTAGCTCTGATTCCCATCCCCTCACCATATACTGTAGGTTGAACCGCAATTCCGAGGAAGGAAATTGCAGGATTTTGACCCAGTGACACTAAAGAAATGGCAATATATTTCTAAGTCAGGATGATAAGTGACCTGCACAGGAACTTGCAGGTGGTGATGTTCCCATGTATTTACTACCCTTGTCTTTCTAGATGGTACTGGTTGTGGGTTTGGAAGGTGCTGTCTAAGGATCTTTGGTTAATGTCTGTGGTGAGTCTCACTGATCATACCCACTACTGCTACTCAGCATCGGTGGTGGAAGAGTAGACGTATGTAGATTTGATGCCAATGAAATGGCTGCTTTCTCTTCAATGGTGTCAAGCTTCTTGAGTGTTGTTGAAGCTACACTCATCCAGGCAAGTGGGAAGTATTCCATCACACTCCTGACTTGTGTCTTGTAGGTAGTGGATGGGTTTTGGGGAGTCAGGAGGTGAGTTACTTGCTGCAATATGCCTACTTTCTGAATTTCTCATCGTCATCATCACAGAATCCCTATAGTGTGGCAACAGGCCATTCGGTCCAACAAGTCCACACCAAACCTCCGAACAGTAACCCACCCAGACTCCTGACTAATTACATTTACCCCTGAATACATTTACCCCTGACTAATGCACCTAATCTGCACATCCCTGAACAGTATGGACAATATAGCATGGCCAATTCACCTAACCTACACACCTTTGGATTGTGGGAGGAAACCGTAGCACCCAGAGGAAATGCACGCAGACAGGAGGAGAATGTGCAAACTCCACACAGACTGTCACCCAAGGCTTGAATTGAACTTGGGTCCCTGGTGAGGTGAGGCAGCAGTGCTAACCACTGAACCACTGTGGCGCCCTTCAATTTCTGGTCAATGTAATCCCCGGGATGTTGATAGTGACCGATTCAAAGTTGGTAACACCATTGGCTGTCAGGAGGCTTTGGCTATATTGCCTCTTGTTAGAGATCGTCTTGACATGGCATTTGGGTGGCATGAATGTTATTTGCTACTGGATATTGTCTAGGTTTTGTTGCATTTGAACATGGACTGCATCAGTATCTGAGGAGTCACAAATAATGCTGAACATTGATGATTGCACAATGAACATCCCTAGTGCTGGCCTTATGATGCAGGAAAGGTTATTTATAAAGCAACTGAAGATGGTTGAGCCTAGAACACTATCCTGTGGAACTCCTGCAGGGATGTCTGGAGCTGAGACAACTGACCTTCAACAATCACAACCATCTTCTTATGTGCTGGTTATGATTCCAACCAATGGATAGCTTTCCCCCAATACCTATTGATTCTAGTTATGCTATTGGTCCTTAAATGCCACACTTAGTCAAATGCAGCCTTGATGTCAAGGGCTATCACTCTCATCTCATCTCTGGAATTCAGCTCTTTTACTATGCTTGAATCAAGGTTGTAATGAGGTCAGGAGCTCAGTGGCCCTGGCGGAACCCAAACTGGGCATTACCGAGCAGGTTTTTGCTGAGCACCCTGTTGAGGACAGCTTCCATCACTTTATCAACGGTTGAGTAAACTGATGGGGCGGTAATTAGCTAGGTTGAATTTGTCCTGCTTTTTGTGTGCAAGTCATACCATTGCCATGATTGAGACTTGGCTTCAAAATGGGCAGAATTCCAGTTCAATGTTCCTAGTTATAAAGCATTCAGATGAAATAAAAAGGAGCTTAGAAGAGGAGAAGAAATCACAATATTGATCAAGGAATCAATGACAGCAGTGAGAAAGGGTGTGATCTTGAAAGGATTATCTCATGCTGCCACATGTTAAAAAAAAGTAAAGTTCAAACACAAAAGGGGCAAACTCACCACTGCATGCGTAAATAAGCCCCCAAATATTCAAGGAGAGAAAGATATCAAATATGTCATCAAACATCAGAACAATACGTAGACAGACCAACAAGAGGTGAGGCCATATTGGATTTGGTTCTGGGTAACGAACTAGGCCAGTGTTAGAATTGGAGGTAGGTGAGCACTTTGGGGAAGTGACCACAATTCGGTGACTTTTACTCGAGTGATGGAGAGGGATAAGTGTGCACTACAGGGCAAGAGTTATAGCTGGGGGCAATTATGATGCGGTGAGGCATGACTTAGGATGCGTGGCTTGGAAAAGTAGGCTTCAAGGGAAGGGCGCAATTGATATGTGGAGCTTGTTCAAGGAACAACGACTGAGTGTCCTTGATATGTATGTACTTGTCAGACAGGGAGGAAAGGGTCGTGTGAGGGAGCCATGGTTTAATAAGGAATTGGAATCCCTTGTTAAAGGGAAGAGGGCGGCCTATATAAAGATGAGGCGTGAACGTTCAATTGGGGCGATTGAGAGTTATAAGGTAGCCAGGAAGGATCTAAAGAGAGAGCTAAGAGCAGCAAGGAGGGGACATGAAAAGTCCTTAGTTGATAGGATTAGGGAAAACCCAAAGGCTTTCTATAGGTATGTCAAGAATAAAAGGATGACTACAGTAAGAATAGGTCCCGTCAAGGATAGTAGTGGGAAGTTGCATGTGGAGGCTGAAGAAATTGGGGAGACACTGAATGAATACTTTTCGTCAGTATTCACTCAGGAACAGGACATTGTTGCCAATGTGAATATTGAGTCACAATTAATTAGAATGGATGGCTTTGAGATATGTAGGGAAGAGGTGTTGGAAATTCCGGAAAGGGTGAATGTAGATAAGTCCCCTGGGCCTGATGGCATTTATCCTAGGATTCTATGGGAAGCAAGGGAAGAGATTGCAGAGCCATTGGCCTGGATTTTTATGTCCTCGTTGTCTACGGGAATAGTGCCAGAAGTTTGGAGGATAGCAAATGTGGTTCCCTTGTTCAAGAAGGGGAGTAGGGATAACCCTAGTAACTATAGGCCGGTGAGTCTTACCTCTGTTGTGGGCAAAGTCTTAGAGAGAATTGTAAGGGATAGGATTTATGAACATCTGGATAGGAATAATGTGATCAAGGATAGTCAGCATGGTTTTGTGAAGGGCCGGTCGTGCCTCACAAACCTTATTGAATTCTTTGAGAAGGTGACTAAGGAGGTGGACGAGGGTAAAGCGGTTGATGTGGTGTATATGGATTTTAGTAAGGCGTTTGATAAGGTTCCCCATGGTAGGCTACTGCAAAAAATACGGAGGTATGGCATTGAGGGGGAGTTGGAGGTTTGGATTAGGAATTGGCTGGCTGGAAGAAGACAGAGGATAGTAGTTGATGGTAAAGGTTCATCTTGGAGTGCAGTTACCAGCGGTGTTCCGCAAGGATCTGTTTTGGGACCATTGCTGTTTGTCATCTTTATAAATGACCTGGAGGAGGGGCTAGAAGGTTGGGTGAGCAAGTTTGCGGATGATACGAAAGACGGTAGAGTTGTTGACAGTGAGGAAGGATGTGGCAGGTTACAACGGGATATAGATAAGTTGCAGAGCTGGGCAGAAAGGTGGCAAATGGAGTTCAATGTCGCTAAGTGTGAAGTGATTCACTTTGGTAAGAGTAACAAGGAGATGGAGTACTGGGCTAATGGTCGGATACTTGGTAGTGTAGATGAGCAGAGGGATCTTGGTGTCCATGTACACAGATCTCTGAAAGTTGCCACCCAGGTAAATAGTGCTGTGAAGAAGGCATATGGCGTACTGGCTTTTATTGGTAGAGGAACTGAGTTCCGGAGTCCTGAGGTCATGTTGCAGTTATATAAGACTCTGGTGCGGCCGCATTTGGAGTATTGTGTGCAGTTTTGGTCACCATACTATAGGAAGGATGTGAAGGCACTGGAACGGGTGCAGAGGAGGTTTACCAGGATGTTGCCTGGTATGGTAGGAAGATCGTATGAGGAAAGGCTGAGGCACTTGGGGCTGTTTTCATTGGAGAAAAGAAGGTTTAGGGGTGACTTGATAGAGATGTACAAGATGATTAGGGGTTTAGATAGGGTTGACCATGAGAACCTTTTTCCACGTATGAAGTCAGATATTACGAGGGGGCATAGCTTTAAATTAAGAGGTGGTAGATATAGGACAGACGTTAGGGGTAGATTCTTTACTCAGCGAGTCGTGAGTTCATGGAAGGCCGTGCCAGTAACAGTAGTGGACTCTCCCTCTTTATGGGCATTTAAACGGGCATTGGATAGGCATTTGGAGGAAAGTGGGCTAGTGTAGGTTAGGTGGGCTTGGATCGGCGCAACATCGAGGGCCGAAGGGCCTGTACTGCACTGTATTTTTCTATGTTCTATGTAATACAAGAATAATAAGTAGTAATAGTGAGGATT
The DNA here is from genome assembly GCF_020745735.1 of Hemiscyllium ocellatum. Taxonomy (NCBI): domain Eukaryota; kingdom Metazoa; phylum Chordata; class Chondrichthyes; order Orectolobiformes; family Hemiscylliidae; genus Hemiscyllium; species Hemiscyllium ocellatum. The sequence goes on along the minus strand of NC_083431.1, from coordinate 663,672 downwards.
TTAACTACCCAAACATTAACTGAGATAATTTTAGTGTGCTAGGTAAGGAGGGAGCAAAATTCTCAAATTGCATCCAGGAGAACTTTTTTAGTCACTACATATTGTAATAACTCCACAGAGGCTAGGATCCCATCACCAAGTCACTCTTTATTTACATGTGGAGATCCCTTGACACTGATCTAGCTCCCTCAGAGCCAGCTCTCAGAATGAACAGAACCTCTGACACTCCTGTTTACATCTGTCAGCCAGAGCTTCCTGAATGGACCAGATTAATAGCTCCACTCAGGGAACACATAAGCTATGAGGTCTACCTGGCTGACTTTGTTACAATCACTAGACATACAAAGCCCAGAATTGGGAGTTCTAGACCCAATATTCAGAAATTAACTCTGTCAGGTCAAAGATGTATTTGTAGGAAATCATTTTGGAGATAATGACCATAAATCAGTTAGATTGAGGATAGTTTTGAGCTTGGAATAAAAGTTCCAAACTGGGGAAATGTTAACTTTAACAAGCTACGATTTGCCCCGAGTTGATTGGGAGCAGCTACCTTTCGATAAAACTGTGTCAGAGTAGCAGGAGGTATTCAATGAGGAAATAGCAAGGATACAGGGCACATGTGTTTTTATAAAGACAAAGGGTGGAATCAAGATCAGGGAATTCTCGATGTTAAAGAACACATAAGTTAGGATTAAACAGAAAAGCGAAGCTTATGGCAGATAACAAGGGTTTAATCGGGCAGAGTTCCAAGAGGAGTATAATGAGTGCGTAGAACATAGAAAGATACAGCGCAGTACAGGCCCTTCGGCCCTCGATGTTGCGCCGACCGAATCCTACCTAACCTACACTAGCCCAATAACTTCCAAATGCCTATCCAATGCCTGCTTAAATGACCATAAAGAAGGAGAGTTCACCACTGCTACTGGCAGGGCATTCCATGAACTCACAACCCGCTGTGTAAAGAATCTACCCCTAACATCTGTCCTATACCTACCACCCCTTAATTTAAAGCTGTGTCCCCTAGTAACACCTGACTCCATTAGCGGTAAAAGGTTCTCAGTGTCGACCCTATCTAAACCCCTAATCATCTTATACACCTCTATCAAATCTCCCCTAAACCTTCTCTTCTCCAATGAGAACAGCCCCAAGTGCCTCAGCCTTTCCTCATAAGATTTTCCTACCATTCCAGGCAACATCCTGGTAAACCTCCTCTGCACTCGTTCCAATGCCTCCACATCCTTCCTATAGTATGGCGACCAAAACTGCACATAATACTCCAGATGAGGCCGCACCAGAGTCTTATACAGTTGCAACATGACCTCAGGACTCCGGAACTCAATTCCTCTACCAATAAAGCCCAGTACACCATATGCCTTCCTCACAGCACTATTTACCTGGCTGGCAACTTTCAGAGATCTGTGTACATGGACACCAAGATCCCTCTGCTCATCCACACTACCAAGTAGCCTACCATTAGCCCAGTAATCCATCTTCTTGTTACTCCTACCAAAGTGAATGACTTCACACTTAGCTACATTGAACTCCATTTGCCTCATTTCTGCCCAGCTCTGCAACTTATCTATATCCCGCTGTAACCTACCACTTCCTTCCTCACTATCCACAACTCCACCGACTTTTGTGTCATCCGCAAACTTGCTTACCCAGCTTTCAAGCCCTTCCTCTAGATCATTTATAAAGATAACAAAAAGCAATGGTCCCAAAACAGATCCTTGTGGTACACCGCTAGTAACTGCACTCCAAGATGAACCTAGTCCATCAACTACTACCCTCTGTCTCCTTCCAGCCAGCCAATTCCTAATCCAAACCTCTAATGCACCCTCAATGCCATACCTCCTTGGTTTTAGCATTAGCCTACCATGGGGAACCTTATCGAACGCCTTACTAAAATCCATATACACCACATCTACTGCTTTACCCTCGTCCACTTCCTTAGTCACCTTCTCAAAGAACTCAATAAGGTTTGTGAGGCACGACCTGCCCTTCACAAAACCATGCTGGCTATCCTTGATCACGTTATTCCTATCCAGATGTTCATAAATCTTATCCCATACCATTCTCTCTAAGACTTTGCCCACCACTGAAGTCAGACTCACTGGCCTATAGTTACTAGGGCTATCCCTACTCCCTTTCTTGAACAAGGGGACCACATTCGCTATCCTCCAGTCCTCTGGTACTATTCCCGTTGACAATGACGACATAAAAATCCAGGCCAATGGCTCTGCTATCTCCTCCCTAGCTTCCCATAGGATCCTAGGGTAAATGCCATCAGGCCCAGGAGACTTATCTATTTTCATCCTCTCCAACATTCCCAGAACCTCTTCCCTGCATATTTCCAGGCCATCCATTCTAATCATTTGTGACTCCATATTCACATCAGCAAGTGTCCTGTTCCTGAGTGAATACTGATGAAAAGTATTGATTTAGTGTCTCTCCAATCTCCTCCGCCTCCACACACAACTTCCCACTACTATCCTTGACTGGACCGATACCTACCCTAGTCATCCTTTTATTCCTGACATACCTATAGAAAGCCTTTGGGTTTTCCCTAATCCTACCAGCTAAAGACTTTTCATGTCCCCTTCTCGCTTCTCTTAGCTCTCTCTTTAGATCCTTCCTGGCTACCTTATAACTCTCTATCGCCCCAACTGAACCTTCACGCCTCATCTTTACATATGCCGCCTTCTTCCCTTTCACAAGGGATTCCAATTCCTTACTAAACCACGGCTGCCTCACAAGGCCCTTTACACCATGCCTGACAGGTACATACTTATCGAGGACACGTAGTAGCTGCTCCTTGAACAATCCCCACATCTCATTAGTGTTCTTCTCTTGAAGCCTGTTTTTCCAATCCACACATCCTAAGTCATGCCTCACTGCATCATAATTTCCCTGCCCCCAGCTATAACTCTTGCCCTGCGGCGCACACTTATCCCTCTCCATCACTAAAGTAAAAGTCACCGAGTTGTGGTCACTGTCCCCGAAGTGCTCACCTACCTCCAAGTCTAACACCTGGCCTGGTTCATTACCTAGAACCAAATCCAGTATAGCCTCACCTCTTGTTGGCCTGTCTACATATTGTGTCAGGAAACCCTCCTGCACTCATTGGACAAACACCGACCCATCTAATGAACTCGAGCTATTGCTCTCCCAGTCAATATCTGGGAAGTTAAAGTCCCCCATAACAACCACCCTGCTACCTTCACTCTTTTCCTGAATCATCCTCGCAATATTATCCTCTACTTCTCTAGGACTATTAGGAGGCCTGTAGAAAACACCTAACAGGGTGACCTCACCTTTCCTATTTCTAACCTCAGCCCAAACTACCTCAGATGGCAAGTCCTCTTCCATCGTCTATTCCACTGCTGTAATACTATCTTTGACAAGTAATGCCACACCTCCCCCTTTTTTACCCCCATGTCTGATCCTACTAAAACATTTAAACCCTGGAACCTGCAACAGCTATTCTTGTCCCTGTTCTACCCACGTCTCTGTAATGGCCACAACATCGAAGTCCCAGGTACCAACCCACGCTGCAAGTTCACCTACCTTATTTCTTATACTTCTGGCATTGAAGTATACACACTTCAATCCACCCTTCTGTTTACAGGCACCCTCCTTCGAGATCGCTGCATTATTCATAACCTCCCTACACTCAAGGTCCTGTACCCTAAAGCTACAGTCCAGGTTCCCATGCCCCGGCGGAGTTAGTTTAAACCCTCCCAAAGAGCACTAGCAAACCTCCCCCCAAGGATACTGGTGCCCCTCAGGTTCAGGTGTAGACCATCCTTTTTATAGAGGTCCCACCTTCCCCAGAAAGAACCCCAGTTGTCCAGAAACCGGAATCCCTCCCTCCTGCACCATCCCTGTAGCCACGCATTTAACTGCTCTCTCCCCCTATTCCTCGACTCTCTATCACGTGGCACGGGTAACAAACCAGAGACTACAACTCTGTTTGTTCTAACTCTGAGCTTCCAACCTAGCTCCCTGAAAGCCTGTCTGACATCCTCACCCCTCTTCCTACCTATATCGTTGGTGCCAACGTGGACCACGATCTGGGGCTGCTCCCCCTCCCCGTTAAGGACCCGGAAAACACGATCAGCGACATCACGTACCCTTGCACCTGGGAGGCAACATACCAAACGTGAGTCACTGTCGCCCCCACAAAACCGTCTGTCTGTACCCCTCACTATCGAGTCCCCAAGAACTATCGCTCTACCTTTCTCCACCCTTCCCTTCTGAGCAACGGGGCCAGGCTCCGTGCCAGAGGCCTGAACCTCGTTGCTTGCCCCTGGTAAGTCATCCCCCCCACAAGTATCCAAAACGGTATACTTGTTCTTGAGGGGAATGACCGCAGGGGGTCCCTGTACTGGCTTCCTCCTCCCACTCCCCCTCACTGTCACCCATCTATCTTGAACTTTCGGAGTAACTACTTCCCTAAAGCTCTGATCTATGACCCTCTCTGCCTCCCGAATGATCCGCAGTTCATCCAAATCCAGCTCCAGTTCCCTAACACGGGCTTGGAGGAGCTGGAGATGGGTGCACTTCTTGCAAGTGTACTCAGCAGGGACGCTAATGGCTTCCCTCACCTCATACATGTTGCAAGAGGAACATTGCACTGCCTGCACTGCCATCCCTCTAAAAAGCTAGCTTTCTTTAAAAAAAAACTAAATGTAAAGAAACCAAACAAGCAAAACGCAGCACTTACCTGCTTGCCGCAACGGGTCTTATTATTTAGGTTAGAGGAGGAGGGCGGGTGGGAGGCTCTTCTGCCGAAGTGCCTCGGGTTACTCGCCTGCGCGTTTAAATAGAGAAAAAACCCAGGGGTGACTTAAAAAGGAAATTAGTAAAGAAAGAGAGTGCATGAGAAAACATTGGAAAGTAGATTAAAGGAAAACCTGAAGGGCATTTTCAGTATGTAAAGAGCAAAAGGACAACTAGGGAAGGAGTAAAGCCCATTGGCAACCATAGAGGTAATTTGTATGTGGATTGGAAGACATCGGTATGGCCCTCAATTAATACCTCGTGCTGGTCTTCACAATGGAAAAGGATGATGCTGATATAGACATTAAGGCAGAAGACTGTGAAATATTAGAAAAAATTAACGTAGGGAGAGAGAGAGAGAGAGAGAGAGAGAGAGAGAAAGAGAGAGAGAGAGAGAGAGACAGAGGGAGAGGGAAAACTAGCATATTTAGCAGTGTTAAGTAGATAAATCTGCAGGCCTGGATATGAGGCACCCTGAACTGTCGAGGGAGGCAAAGAAAGAGATAACAGGGGCTCTGGTGGTAGCTTTTAAGATTAAAATTAAATCCTCTCTGGTCAGAGGTAAGTGCCAGAGTACTGAAGGATTGCTAATGTTGTCCCATTATTTTAAAAAAAGGAAGAAATAGATCAGGAAATTACAATCTGACTTCAATGGTGGGAAAGTTCTTCGAACAAATTATGAGGGTCAGCGTATACTTACATTTGGAGAGACATGGATTAATCAGGGATAGTTAGCATGGATTTTATAAAGGGAGGTCGAATTTTACAAACTTGCTTGAATTGTTTGGTGAAGTAACTCGGACTGTTGGTGAGGGTAATGCATTTGATGTGATTTACATGTACATTAGCAAAGCTTTTAAGAAGTTCCTTTATGGCCTGTGCTGTTAGTAGTGTACATTAATGATTTGGACTTAAATGTAAGGGTATGGTTAAGAAGTTCATGGAAGACCAAAAATTGGTAATGTGATAAACAGAGAAAAGGATAGCCATAACTTCAAATGGACTGGTCAGTTCAGGAGAGCATTAGCAAATGAAATTCAACCTATTAAAATGTAAAGTAATGCATTTTTGGGCGCAGGGCTGACAAGGCAAGAGTTTACAGTAGGAATGATAGGACTCTGAAAAGATCAAAGTGATCTGAATGTGGATATCCAGAAATCCCTGATGGTAGCAAGGCAGGTAGGTAAGATGGTTAAGAAGATATATTAGATATTAAACTTTCATAGCCAAGGCACAGAATATAAAACTAAGGAGTTAATGCTGGAACTATAGAAAGCACAGTTAGATTACAGCTGGTGTTACCACATGTAGTTCTGGTCACCACATTCCAAGAAGGGTGGAATTGCACTGGAGAAAAAGTAGAGATTTACTGCCTGGGTGAATGAGGAAAGACTGGGACCAAAAGGGAAAATGCTGGAAAATTTCAACAGGCCTGGCAGCATCCGTAAGGAGAGAAAAGAGCTGACATTTTGAGTCTAACTGACCCTTTGACAAAGACTGGGGTTGCATTCCTTCGAGCAGTAAAGATTGAGAGGGAACCTGATAGAGGCAAATAAGATAATGAAGGGCATGGATAAGGCACTTTGTCCAATTGTGGAGGGGTTAATATCTAGGCCGCATAGATTTAAGGTAAGAGATAGAAAGCTAGTAGAAGAGTTAGGAGAATTTTCTTCACTCAGAGGGCAATGGAAGTGTGGAACTCACTCCCTGAAGATTGGCTTAGTTAGAAACTCTTGGAAGAATCTTTAGACATTCACTTGTGTTACCATAGTCTCCGGTGTTAAGGCCAAAAAGTAAAAAATGGGATTAGTGTAGTCAGATCTTTGTTGACTAGTGTGGGCATGATGGGCTAAACGATCTCCTTTCATGCTTTAGATATCAATGAGTCTATACTTGGTAGGAGATGGAGAGTGTAAGAGGACCAAAATTGGGTTTGAAGGAGTGGCTGGGTTTAGAGACGTCTTGGCAAATGGACAGACACAAGTCTACAGAATGGACAAGAGCAATAAGGAAAACTAAAGGACTAATTGTGAGTAACAAATACCACAGGAAACCAGCTCGTAAAATAAATAAAATACTCACTTGAATCAGCTGTGTGTATCAGATTGTGTAAGAGATCAAGGGTCACATTTTCTGCTTCTTTTGAGTTACGGTATTGATTCATGGTTGGAATGTCTATTGTGCTGAATGAATCTGGAAAAAAAATTATTAATATTTCAGCATGATACCAACACCTTGGATTAAGATTGAATCTGTTTTAGTGCTAGGATAAAGACTTCTACTGTGTGTGGTAAACACTGTAGCACCTCAGATCAGATGTACTGATCAGGGAGAGGCTGCAGCACAGATTCTTTAAAACAAAACAGGACGTAACATATTACATTATGAGGACAAATTGTTGAACTTGACTTGATTTCTATCTGCTTAGGAGGTCAAGGTATAACTTAAAATGTGTTTAAGATGTTCAAAGAATTTGGTTGCTTAGATGCAAAAAAACTATTTATCTGGTCGGAATTATCCATAAAAAGTAGGCACAATCCTAAATTTCGATATAGGCCATTCAAGCGTGAAATTAGGAAGCACTTCTTCATTTAAGGATGGTAGAAATCTAGACCACGTACAACGAAACGGCTATGGATTCTGGAGGTCAAATGATATCTTGAAAAATCTGCTCAGCACATTTTTTGCCAGAGAGGGTATTAAGAAATATGGATCAAGGATGGTAAATGACACAGATGAGTTATAATCTAACTGAATGGCCCAAAAGGAGATGAACAGCCTCCTGTTCCCTATATTTTCTTTCCCTAATATAATATTTACATAAATGGTAACATAATTATTCATTTCTGAGGTTGAAGTACAGGATATGCTGGCTATACAAATGTATTTTTGAATATTGCTGCCATCCTTTACTTTTTGGTATGAATTTTATGTATATATAGCAGAGAGTTTTAGGGTCCATCGGCGATCACTTGAGTATGATTATCTCCATAAGGGTGTCTATTTGTGGGTCTTCAGATGGCTGAGGAGACAAATTTGGAATGCACAGTCTCTATTACAGTGTGAGCATTGATGGGGCTAAATGTGTTCTGTGGTGGTTGGGGGTGGGCGTTTCTGATGTTCTGTTTCTCCTTACATGACTTGCGCCTGTTCGATTGCGCAGCTGAGTTCATTTTCATGACATATAGCTCCCTACTGGATGATGTTTCTCCAATCATTCTGGTTTGTAGCCATGTCCATCCAGTTGATGTTAATATGGAATTTCTTTAAGGTGCCTAATGTAAGTAATCCACATTTCAGCTTCATGTAGCAGTATGGGAAAGACAATGGCTTTGTAGACCACAAATTTAGTTTAATCTGTAGGTCATGGCCTTCACACACCCTTCTTCTGAGTTGGGCATAGGCTCCAATGGCACAGCGCAGACATGTCATATTTCTTTATCAACATTGGCCTCGGAGGTGAGAAAGCTGCTGAGGAATGGGAAGTGATCCACATTTTCAAGGGGATGGTTGTTGACCCTTATTGTAGGTGGGCTAGAGGGACCGTTTATGGTTGATGGAGTACTAGAGTCTTTTTTAGTGTTTAAGGTAAGGCCGGGGAGTTATGTGCCTCGACAAAGTCATCCAAGCTGCATTGCTGTGTGCTGATAATAGAAACTGTATTGATTGTCATCAACATATTGAAGCTCCCAGCTGGAGGTGATGGAGACCTTGCAGACGAACCTATTAAGGTTGAATAGCCTGCCGTCAATATGGTAAATTATTTTAATTCCTTTGGGCATGTTTTGGCCAGCGGCTCCTTTCTTAGGCTACTTATGGCATCTTGTACTTTGGTCACACTGGAAGATTCTCCCATGTCACTTTACATGGATCGCTGGGGGAATTGGTTAATGATTTCCAAATTAACATTAATATTACAGTTGAGGAGTTCTTGGAAATGCTTCCTCCAGAGGATGTTTATTGTCTCAATATCCTTGAGCAGTTTTTGTCCACCTTTAGAGCCTTGGTGGCACTGAAGAAGCCTCTTGGATTATTAGCATCTGCCAGCTGCTGGATTTCCGAGGCTTTACCGATCCACCATTTGTTTTGAAGACTGCAACAGAGGATGGCTGCCTGTTGTCTCGGTCTTCTTGCCACTGGGCTTCAAATCCTATCTGTCAATGCTTGTGTGGTGGCTGTATATGCACCAGCCACCCCACATTAAAAGATGTAACCAAAGGCATCTTCTCAAGAGGTTCTACTTATATCCTGAACAAAATTCTGCAGCAATCAGCTAGTGGCAGAGGGGGTGGGAAGCCCCTAGTCACAGGTAGCAGGTTTCAGATTCAATCGCATTGCTCCTGGATGAGGCAACTGCACCCATGACTGAGCAGCCCTGTTTAGGATCCGCCCTGCTCACTTCATTGGGGCGGGGCCTGGAAAAGGTGCCCTAGAATTAACCCCTCTCCAAGGATTGCTCCCTTGTTATGGTGAAGAGACTTGTATGTACCTAGGAAGCTGAGAGCTAAACTGTATGGAGTGTAGCTCCTGACAGGGTTACTCATGACAGTAAGGTCAGTGGAGAGGTTCCAAACAAAGCCCGATCCATAAAGGTCTCAACAGCCTTCAGGCAGAAGATGGATAGCTATACTTAAATTGGAGCATCATAATGGTTAAATTAGACGGGTAGATGGGTTTTGGGGTAAATGTTTACTGGAATGATGTTTTTTCTTCCTAGCAAAGTTTAATTCAAGTTGGAAGTAGCTACTTTAAATAATATATGCATACCTACTGGAGGCACAGGATGTTCAGGCAAAGGAAATCCACAGTTACTACTGGATTCTAATGATGGTGGAGGCGCTGTAAAGCTACAAGAATAAGAAGATTGATTTAATCACAAGGTCAGAATAAAAACTTTACATATATATGAAAAGGTTCAACGTTGGTGTCCAATATAGTGCAATGTACCAACCATTTCCTACCGAGCGTTTCAGGCCTGTTAGTTAAGTATTCTCACTACAAGTATGTGACAAACAAGATATTTGTGACAGTAAAACCATAATTAGACCAAATATGTAGAAGCATTTGAGCTTATCTGATAATCAGCATACCATTATGAAATGTAAATCAACTTTCGCTCCATCGAGTTTTTGAGAAAAGAACCTTTGCGACAATAGAAAAGTACAGGACAGAACAGGCCCTTTGGCCCACGATGTTGTGCTGAGGATTAATCCTAATTAAAATAAAATAACTTAACTGATGCACCCCTCAATTTACTGCTATCCATGTGCGTGTCCAGTAGTCACTTAAAGGTCCTAATGACTCTGCTTCCACCACCACAGCTGGCAACGTACTCCATGCATTCACAACTCTCTGCGCAAAGAACCTTCCTCTGACATCTCCTCTATTCCTTTCTCCTAATATCTTAAAACAATGACCCCTAGTGCCAGTCAATCCTGCCCTGGGAAAAAGTCTCTGGCTATTGACTCTATTCACGCCTCTCATTATCTTGTATACCTCGATCAGATCACCTCTCTTTTTCCTTTTCTCCAGAGAGAAAAGTTCGAGCTTAGTCAACCTCTCTTCGTAAGGCAAGTCTTCTAGTCCAGGCAGCATCCTGTTAAACCTTCTTTGCACCCTCTCCAAAGCCTCCACATCTTTCCTATAGAAGGGTGACCAGAACTGGACACAATATTCCAAGTGTGGTCTCACCAGAAACTTGTAGAGCTGTAGCAAAACCTCGCGGCTCTTAAACTCAATCCCCCTGTTAATGAAAGGCAAAACACCATATGTTTTCTGAACAACCCTATCCACTTGGGTGGCAAGTTTGAGGGATCTATGTACTTGAACACCAAGATTCCTCTGTTCCTCCACACTGCCAAGAATCCTGTCTTTAATCCAATATTCAGCATTCGAGTTCGATCTTCCAAAATGCATCACTTCGCATTTATCCAGTTTGAACTCCATCTGCCATTTCTCAGCCCAGCTCTGTTTCCTATCTATGTCACGCTGCAGCCTGCAATAGCTTCGATACTATCAATGGCACCTCCAACCTTTGTGTCTTCTGCTAATTTACTAACACACTCCTCAACCTCCTCATCCAAGTCATTTATAAAAACTACAAAGAGCAGAGGCGCAAGAACTGAGCCCTGCTTACGGATTATAGTAAATGTAATTTATAAGAACTTTTAGAAATCATTCAAGGTGCATTGAGTTGTACTGAAATTGGATCATTAAGGAGCAAGCTCAAGGGTGCCAACTCAACATAGACATCTATTTCAAACCCACCGACTCCCACAGCTATCTTGACTTCACCGACTCCCACAGCTATCTTGACCACACCTCCTCCCACCTGTGAAAAAGCAATCCCTTACTCCCAATTTCTCAGCGTCCGCTGTATCTGCTCCCAGCAAGAGCATTTCCACTCCAGGACATCCCACATGGCCTCCTACTTCAAGGATCGCAATTTCCCCTCCCATGTGATCAACCACACTTTCCAGCACTTCTTCCAACTCCACCCAAGAACCGCACCCCCTCAACCGCAAAAAGCATAGACCCAACTACACCTCCATCCCCGTCCTCACCTTCTACCCCACTAATCTCCAGATACAGCGCATTATCCACCGCCATTTCTGTCACCTACAATCAGACCCCACCACCACAGATATATTTCCATCCCTATCTACATTCCACACAGACCATTCTCTCTGAGACTCTCTTGTTAGGTCCATGCCCCCCCAACAATCCACCTTCCCACCCTCCTCACCCAGCATCCTTTCTTGCTGCCATAGGTCTAAAACCTGCACCAACACCTCCCCTCTCACCTCCACCCAAGGCCCCAAAAGATCTTTTTACATCTGGCAGAGAGTTTCTTGCACATCCAAACACCTCAGATATCACTGCTCTTGATGAGGTCCTCTCTACATCAGGCAGACAGGATGCCAAATTGTGGACTGTTTCAGGGAACATCTCTGGGGCACACGCACCAAACAACCCACTGCCCTGTGACCGACCACTTCTATTCTCACTCCCACTCCTCCAAGAACATGCAAGTCCTGGTCCTTCTCCACCGCCAAATCAAGCCACCTGGCAACAGGAGGAAGAACATCTCATCTTCTGCCTTGGGACCGTTCAACCACAAGGCATCAACATCAACTTTACCAGTTTCCTCATCTGCCCTCCCCCCACCTCATCCCAAATCCATACCCTCCAACCAGGTACCACTGTCTTGACCTGTCATATCTGTCTATCTTCCTTCCCACCTATCCGTTTCACCCTTTCAACCGACCTATCACTATTACCACCGGAAAAGTTAAAATACCCTACCATAACCATCCTATTATTCTTACAGATAATCGAGATCTCCTAACAAATTTGTTTCTCAATTTCCCGCTGACTATTACGGGTCTATAATACAATCCCAATAAGGTGATCATCCCTTTCTTATTTCTTAGTTTCACCCAGATAATTTCCCTGGATGTATTTCTGAGAAAATCCTCTCTCAGCACAGCTGTAATGCTATCCCTTTATCAAAAACGTCACTCCCCCTCCTCTCTTGCCTCCCTTTCTGTTCTTCCTGTTGCGTTTGTGTCCTGGAACATTAAGCTGCCAGCCCTGTCCATCCCTTGGCCATGTTTCTGTAATTGCTATGATACCCCAGTTCATGTTCCTAAGCATGCTCTAAGTTCATCTGCCTTCCCTGTTAGGCCCCTTGCAATGAAATAAATGTAATTTATCAGCCCTAGCTAGTTCTATGCTTTGTCTCTGCCTGGCCTGACTGTTTGACTCACTTCTGTTCTCAACTATACCAGTCTCAGATTGATCTCTTTCCTCACTATTTCCTTGGGTGCCACCCCCCATCTTAATAGTTTAAATACTCCTGAACAGGTCTAGCAAATCTCCCTGCTAGTATAATAGTCCCCTTCCAATTTAGGTGCAATCAGTCCTTCTTGTACAGGTCACTTCCATCCCAAAAGAGATTCCAATGATCCAAGAAAGTGAATCCTACTTCCATGATTCGCTATTGTCAACATGGCTTTGTGCGTGGGAAATCATGTCTCACAAACTTGATTGAGTTTTTAGAAGAAGTAAAAAAGAAGATTGATGAGGGCAGAGCAGTAGATGTGATCTATATGGACTCCAGTAAGGCGTTCGACAAGGTTTCCCATGGGAGACTGATTAGCAAGGTTAGATCTCATGGAATACAGGGAGAACTAGCCATTTGGATACAGAATTGACTCAAAGGTAGAAGGCAGAGGGTGGTGGTGGAGGGTTGTTTTTCAGGCTGGAGGCCTGTGACCAGTGGAGTGCCACAAGGATCGGTGCTGGGCCTTTTGTCATTTACATAAATGATTTGGATGCGAGCATAAGAGGTTTAGTTAGTAAGTTTGCAGATGACACCAAAATTGGAGGTGTCGTGGACAATGAAGAGGGTTACCTCAGATTACAACAGGATCTGGACCAGATGGGCCAATGGGTTCAGAAGTAGCAGACGGAGTTTAATTCAGATAAATGCGAGGTGCTGCATTTTTGGGAAAGCAAATCTTAGCAGGACTTATACACTTAATGGTAAGGTCCTAGGGAGTGTTGCTGAACAAAGAGACCTTGGAGTGCAGGTTCATAGCTCCTTGAAAGTGGAGTCACAGGTAGATAGGATAGTGAAGAATGTATTTGGTATGCTTTCCTTTATTGGTCAGAGTATTGAGTATTGGGAGGTCATGTTGCGGCAGTACTGTTGGAATATTGTGAAACTTGAAAGGGTTCAGAAAAGATTGACAAGGATGTTACCAGGGTTGGAGGATCTGAGCTACAGGGAGAGGCCGAACAGGCTGGGACTGTTTTCCCTGGAGCATCAGAGGCTGAGGGGTGACCTTATAGAGGTTTACAAAATTATGAGGGGCATGGATAGGATAAATAGACAAAGTCTTTTCCCTGAGGTTGGGAAGTCCAGAACTAGAGGGCATAGATTTAGGGTGAGTGGGGAAAGATATAAAAGAGACCTAAGGGGCAACTTTTTCACGCAGAGGGTATTACGTGTATGGAATGAGCTGCCAGAGGATGTCGTGGAGGCTGATACAATTGCAACACTTAAGAGGAATTTGGATGGGTATATGAATAGGAAGGATTTGGAGGGATATGGGCTGGATGCTGGCAGGTGGGACTAGATTGGTTTGGGATATCTGGTCGGCATGGACGGGTTGGATCAAATGGTCTGTTTCCATGCTGTACATCTCTATGACTCTATACACCAGCTCCTCAGCCATGCATTCATCTGCTCTACCCTCCGATTCCTGCCCTCATTAGCTCGCAGCACTGGGAGTAATCCAGATATTACTACTCCTGGGGATTTCCTTTTTAAATTCCTGCCTAGCTCTCAGTAATCTCCCTTCAGTATCTCAACCTTTTCCTTTCCTATGTCATTGGTTCCAATGAGTACAAAGATCTCTTGCTGGCCCCTCTCCCCCTTGAAAACATTGTGCACCATCTCTAAGACATCCTTGATCCTGGCACCCGGGAAGCAATACACCATTCTGATTTTTCGCTGCCAGCCACAGAAATGTCTGTCTGTTCCTCAGACTGGAGTGTCCCCTAACACAATCGATCTCTTGGATCCTGACGAACCCCTCATTGCATTAGAGCCATTCTCAATACCAAAACTTGGCTGTTCATGCTAAGTTCCCCTGAGAATCCATCACCCCCTACATTTTCCAAAACAACATACTTGTTTGAAATAGGGAATAGCCACTGAAGACTCCTGCACTAACTGCCTACTTCCCTTACCTTTCCTGGAGTTAACCCATCTATGTGACTGTATCTGTGACTTTTCCCTCTTCCGATAACTGCCATTCATCACATCCTCTTGCTCTTTTAAATTCCTCATTGCATCTAACTGTCTCTCCAACCAATCCATTGATTTGATAGGATTCACAACCAATGGTATTTATTGCAGATATAATCCTCAGTAGCCCATAAACTCTCCCTAAACTCCCTCATCCAACAAGAAGAGCATATCACTCTATTAAAGGCCATTTTGCTCCTTCACATTCTACAGACCCAAAAAATAGCACGTCTTCTTATTCCTCTACAAAACACTGCTTCAGGTTAAATTAATAATTATGGCTTATATTTTAAGTTTAATCAAGAGACATATCTCAATAAAACATATAATCAAGAAAGAACCCACTCTACGCACTACTGCAGACTTACTATAAGGCCACACTTAAATATTCACTTATCTGGTTCTGTGCTGTGACCTCTCTCAAACAGGTTCCTGCAAGATTAGTTGTCAATTTCACTGTTCCCAGACGCACTCCAATGTCCAGAGTTACACAAATTCAAACAACAAAGGTAGTAACTGTGCAGGTTCACTGCTGTGTCATTTGCTTTCTCTCTCTCTCTATCCTGCACTGACCTCACCATGTGCTTCCTTTGTCTGTTTCTCTCCCTTTTAAAAGTGCTGTTGTTTTGACTTTTTTTCTCTCCAAAGTTCCAAAACAATGCAATAGCATATAAATCAGTAACTGCTGCTCCTGGAATTCAAGGAAGTCACCTCCAGCATCTAAAATACCTCAAAAAGAGGAGCAGCTGTTACAGCCAGAAATTTTTGCCATCCTCCTTCTTGGATTACCCAGAATCCAGTCAGCTGCCCTGCCTTATTTCCCAAGAGTAGGCTAAGTTTTGCATCTTCTCTAGTCGGTACATCTACATAATGAATCACAAAATGTTCTTGTACGTTTAACAAATGCCTTTCCACCTAAACCCTTCACAATATGGCAGTCCTAGATTGGAAAGCTAAAATCCCCTATCATAACCACCCTATTATTCTTCCAGATAACTGAAATTTCCTTACAAATGCACTTTGGCAGAGTTCAATATATATTATTATTATTTGGAAATTTAGATTCTAAAGTGGAAGAACCACATTGTTTTAAAGTTTGATTTGTATTTCTATGTTGTGTGTTCAGAAAGAGAGATCAAATAGTTTTAATTTTGAGTTGTGAGCTAGAGAGAGTTATCTGAAGTTCTGCTGACATGCATCTAAATGACTTCTTTCAAACTGTTCAGGTGAATAATTTAGTACATTCGAAACAAGGGTGGGGAGAAATAAATAAGCTGTTGCCTCACAACAATGTGTCCTATGAGACTGGAAGATATAGATGTAAATAAGTTAAATTAGAAAGGCAGTATGAACATTTATTTCAGGTAAAACTGTCATTCGGAGAGAAAAGATCTGCAACAGCAGCAGTGCAGTTTACCGGTCTCCAACACAGTCAGGACAGAAAAGAAAATCCTGATTGGCTCACTGTTCGTGAAAGAAAAGCTCTAGATACAGAAGACTTTGGCCAAGAAGTTTAATGAACCCATGTTAAGATATAAGTGACAGGGTTAGCAGATTGCTTGAATGTCAAAAAGACATTAAACAAAATCAAATGAATGCAGAAATCTGCCAAAAAAAAACAATCATGGCAAAGTCAACTGAACAAGGAAATGTAAAGTGGAATTAGAGTAATTCTTTCACTGAGACTTGAGTATCTGAAAGTTGTTGTTGCCCGGTTGAATTTCTATTTCTGTTATTTATCAGAATAAGAATATTTAAATTAACTCTATAATATGTGATATAGGTATTTTTCCTGGTGTGTGTAATAAACTCCGCTAAGTATGTTCAGTGATGGATCACCATAGCAAACAATCATAAAAATAAAACTTACATCCTATCAAGGCAGGTTTCAATTTAGAATCTGATTTGTCCAATATTATCATCAGGTGGGATCACAACAGTTGAGATAAACATACACGTGTTAAGACACGGGGTAAACTCCCCTACTTAATTTAAAACCAGCAACACAGAAAAGATTTATCCTATGCAGTAATCTGTAAAAATTCAAGTGGTTATGAACTATGTAAAGTAAAAACTAAAAACTTTATTTCTTAACGTATAACAGAGAATTATTAACTAACCGCTATTTACAATTTTTCCCTAAACTATCTTTTACCTTCCCTTCTATAATACTAGTCCGATAAAACTCACAAATAAGATTTACAAAACAACATGTCTTATCTCAAAACCTGAGGCAGCTTTTATTCTTCTATTCGGATCTTCCTGTGTTTTCCTTTCTCTTTCTTAGGAATTCCTTCATCACAGATTACTGATCAAAAGGTACCTGTTTAAGACAGCTATTTTTCAGACAGTCTGTTTACATGCCAGGCTTGTCAGTTCTCCTCTCAACTGTTCGATTTCCCCCCAGTCTTATACCCCAGAGCATCAGATTGTGTCATTGGCTTTTAAGATTGTCAGTATATTCAATCCAAACTTGATTGGAAATTGGTATTTTTATGGGGGCATAATTTAAATTTGATTTTGCCTCCAGGCAATGAACTACTCAAGCTGTTCAACTCAGTGTTACGTAAATTGTTGCCTTATTGAGAATACTTGGTGCTGTGTCCGGCAGTTCTGCTGCTTTTAACTCTCCATCTTCATGTTACATAGAAAATAGAAGACTGACTGCAAGATTAACAGTGCACTGTTCTTGCAGAGATTATTTGAACAAGATGTTAAATTAAGACCCATCTCCATGCAGATGGATGCAAGATATCCATTGTACTGATTGGATAGTTAAAAAGTTGCAGCATGCAGCTGTGCAAAGGAACCTGGGTGTCCTTGTGCATGAATCACAGAAGGTTGGTCTGCAGGTGCAACAGGTAATTAGGAAGGCAAATGGAATGTTGTCCTTCATTGCTAATGGGATTGAGTTTAAAAGCAGGGAGGTTATGTTGCAGCTGTATAGAGTGCTGGTGAGGCTACAGCTGGATCACTGAGTACAGTTATGGTCTCCTTACTTGAGAAAGGATGTACTGCTACTGGAGTGGGTACAGAAGAGGTTCACAAGATTGATTCTGGAGTTGAGGGGTTTGTCTTATGAGGAGAGACTGAGTAGACTAGGATTATATTCATTGGAATTCAAAAGAATGAGGGGGAATCTTATAGGAACATGTTAAATTCTAAAGGAAATAGATAAGATAGAAATAGAGAGGATGTTTCCAATAATAGGTGAAACTAGGACAAGAGGACATAGCCTCAAGACTAGAGGGAGCAGATTTAGGATTGAATTGAGAAGAAACTTCTTCACTCAGATGGTTGTAAATCTATGGAACCCCTTGTCCAGTGAAGTCATTGACACTACTTCAGTAAACGTTTTTAAAGCTAAAATAGTTTTTTTTGAATAATAAAAGAATTAATGGATATGGTGAGAGCGCAGGAAAGTGCAACTAAGTCCACGGAAAGATCAGCCATGATCTTATTGAATGGCAGAGCAGGCTCGAAGAGCCGGACGGCCTACTCCTGCTCCCAGTTCTTATGTACTACTTAGGAGAAGAGTAACAGAGCTATTCCTTGCATCCCATTTGCAGATGACACTAAAGTCAGTAAAGTTGTGGTTAGTGCGGAAGGATGTTGCAGGTTACAGAGGGACATAGATAAGCTGCAGAGCTGGGCTGAAAGGCGGCAAATGGAGTTTAATGCGGAAAAGTATGAGGTGATTCACTTTGAAAGGAAGTGACAGGAATGCAGAGTACTGGGCTAATGGTCGGATTCTTGGTAGTATGGATGAGCAGAGAGATCTCGATGTCCATGTGCAGAGATCCCTGAAAGTTGCCAACCAGGTCGATAGGGTGTTAGATTTTATTGGCAAAGGCATTGAGTTTCAGAGCCATGAGGTCATGCTGTAGCTGTACAAAACTCTGGTGCAGCCTCACTTGGAGTATTGTGTACAGTTCTGGGCATCGCATTATAAGAAGGATGTAGAAGCATTGGAAAGGGTGCAGAGGAGATTTACCAGGATGTTACCTGGTATGGTGGGAAGTTCTTATGAGGAAATGCTGAGAGAATTTGAGGCTGTTTTCATTAGAGAGAAGGTTAAGAGGTGACTTCATAGAGACATACAAGATGATCAGAGGATTAGATAGGATGGACAGTGACAGAGTTTTCCTCAGATGGTAATGGCTAGCATAAGGGGACATAGCGTTAAAATGAGGGGTAATAGATATAGAATAGATCAGAGGTAGTTTCTTTACCCAGAGAATAATAAGGACGTGGAATGCCCTGCCTGCAACAGTAGTAGACCTGCCAATTTTAATGCCTGTTGAATAAATATATGGATGATAAATTAGAAAATTAGAATAATTAGAATAATGGGCTTCAGATTGGTTTCACAGGTCGGTGCAACGCGGAGGGCCGAAAGGCCTATTCTGCGCAGTAATGTTCTATGTTGTATCTCAACCAATATTATCCTTTCAACAACGTTACAAAAAATATAAAAAAGCCATTATCACTTTGAGTTAAGCAAGGAAAGCAAGCATAGATCTTGATTAATCTAGTGTAAATGTTTTGAAGAAATATTAGAGAAAGTTTATGAAGGGAATGCAATGAAAATTGTCTGTAAGGATTTTAAAAAATGCTTGACAAAGTCCAACACAAAAGTTGATGCACATGGAGTAGGAAAGTCAAAGTCCAGCTGAATAAAAAAACTGGCTTGAGTACGAAAACAGTCAGCTGTGGTTATTGAGTCATAGAAACGTACAGCATGGAAACAGACCCGACAGCCCAACTTGTCCATGCCGACCAGATATCCTAACCTAATCTAGTCGTATTTGCCAGTACTCGGCCTACATCTCTCCAAATCCTTTCCATTTGTAAATCTATCCAGAAGCCTTTTAAATGTCGTAATTGTAACAGCCTCCACCACTTCCTCTGGCTGCTCATTCCTTACATGTTTGATGGTTGTTTTTATGGACTGCAGAATGGTATACAATGGTGTTACCCAAGGGTCAGTGCTAGGATAGCTGCTTTTTCACTATATACAAGTCACTTTGATCTTGGAATACAGCGTGGTATCTCAAAATTTGCTGAATTTGGATGCACGGTAAACATAGAAGATGATATAGATGGACCAAACAAAGACAAAGAACAAAGAAAGTTGCAGCCACAGAAACAGACCCTTTTGCCCTCCAGGCCTGCGCCAATCCAGATCCTCTATCTAAACTTAGCATCTATTTCCTAAGGATCTGTATCCCTGTGCTCCCTCTCCATTCTGTCTAAGTACATCTTAAATGATGCTACTGTACTCACCTCTACCACCTCTGCTGGCAACACGTTTCAGGCACCCACTACTCTCTGCGTAAAGAACTTTCCACGCATCTCTCCCTTAAACCTTTCCCCTCTCACCTTGAACTTGTGACCCCAATAATTGAGTCCCCAACTCAATAGCTTCCTGCTATTCACCCTGTCCATGATTTTGTAGACCTCAATCAGGTCTCCCTTCAACCTGTCTTTCTAATGAAAATAATCCTAATCAAGTCAACCTCTCTTCATAGCTAGTCCCCTCCATACCAGGCAACATCCTCGTGAATCTTCTCTGCATCCTTTCCAAAGCATCCACATTCTTTTGGTAATATGGAGAGCAGAACTGTGCACAGTATTCCAAATGTGGCCAAACCAAAGTCCTGTACAACTGTAACATGACCTGCCAACTCTTGTACTCAATACTCCAGCCAATGAAGGAAAGCATGCCGTATGCCTTCCTGACCACTCTATCAACCTGTGTTGCCACCTTCAGGGTACAGTGAACCTGAACACCCAGATGTCTCTACATCAATTTTCCCCAGGGCTTTTCCATTTACCTTACAGTTTGCTCTTGAATTGGATCTCCCAAAATGCATCACCTCATATTTGCCCAGGTTGAACTCCATCTGCCATTTCTCCGCCCAACTCTCCAATCTATCTATATTCTGATACATTCACCCTTCACTGCTACTCCACCAGTCTTAGTGTTATCTGCACACTTGCTAATCAGACCACCTATACCTTCCTCCAGATCATTTACATGTATCACAAACAACAGTGATCCCAGCACAGATGCCTGTGGAGCACCCCTGGTCACAGGTCTCCATATTGAGAAACTCCCTTCCACTACTACTCTCTGTCTCTTGGGCCCAGCCAGTTCTCTATCCATCTAGCTAGTACACCCTGAACCCCATATGACTTCACTTTCTCCATCAGCCTATCATGGTGAACCTTATCAGACGCCTTACTGATGTCCATGTATATGACATCGACAGCCCTTCCCTTGTCAATCAACTTTGTCACTTCCTCAAAACATTCTATTACATTGGTAAGACATGACTTTCCCTGCACAAACCATGTTGCCGATCACTGATAAGTCCATTTTCTTCCAAATGGGAATAAGTCCTCTCCCTCAGTATCTTCTCCAGCAGCTTCCCTACCATTGTCTCAAATAGGTCACATACGGGCTAACCAAATGAGTAGATAAGTGGCATATAGAATTTAATATAATTTAGTATGCATCATCAATGTGAAGTGATTTATTTTAGTCGAAGGAATAGGGAGAGGCATCATATACTTCATGGCACAATTCCAAAGTGTGTGGAAATAAAAAGACTGAGGGTGCAAAAGCATCTACCTTTGAAGGTGACAAGACATTTTGTGAAAGTGGTTCTGAAAACATATGGCATTGGGCATATGGCATTGAATATAAAAATAGAGAAATTATGCTGAACTTTTGTAAAGCTTTGGTCAGATGCCAATTAGAGCATTATGACATGTAAGTCCTTGAAAGGTGCAGAGGAGATTTGCCAGATTGGTTCTTGGATTTTAGCAACAAAGTTAGGTTGGTGAAGATAGACTTATTCCTCCTGGATCCAACTTCAAAGCTGTTTTATGGCATTTTACTGTATGTAAATTCCAGATGTTTCCTTTAGTATCGTCTATTTCCTGGATATTACTTTACTCAATTAGTCTCCTTTGAAAGTTCCAAACAGAGAGACAGTTTTAACATGGATCCTTATAGAACATAGAACAATACAGCGCAGAACAGGCCCTTCTCCCCTCAATGTTGCGCCAACCTGTGAACTATTCTCAGCTCATCCCCCTACACTATCCCAAAATCATCCACGTGCTTACATAAGGATTGTTTAAATCTCCCTAATGTGGCTGAGATGACTACATTAGCATTAGGGCATTCCATGCCCTTACCACTCTCTGCGTAAAGAACCTGCCTCTGACATCTGTCTTAAATCTATCACCCCTCAATTTGTAGTTATGCCCTCTTGTACAAGCTGATGTCATCATCCTAGGAAAAAGACTTTCACTGTCTACCCTATCTAATCCTCTGATCATCTTGTATGTCTCTATCAAATCCCCTCTCAGCCTTCTTCTTTCCAATGAAAACAGACCCAAGTCTCTCAGCCTTTCCTCATAAGACCTTCCCTGCAGACCAGGCAACATCCTGGTAAATCTCCTCTGCACCTTTTCCAATGCATCCACATCCTTCACAAAATATGGCAAACAGAAATGTACACAAAATTCCGAGTGTGGCCACACCAGCGTTTTGTAAAGTTGCAGCATGATATTGTGGCTCCGCAACTCAATTCCTCTACCAATGAAACCTAACACACCGTGTGCCTTCTTAACAGCATTATCCACCAGGGTGGCAACTTTCAGGGATCTATGTACGTGGACTCCAAGATCCCTCTGCACATCCACACTACCAAGAATCTTTCCATTGACCCAGTACTCTGCCTTCCTGTTATTCTTCCCAAAGTGCACCACCTCACATTTAGCTGCATTGAACTCCATTTGCCATCTCTCAGCCCAATTCTGCAGTTTATCCAAGTTCCCTTGCAACCTGCAACATTCTTCCATATTGTCCACTACTCCACCGACTTTAGTGTCGTCTGCAAATTTACTAATCCATCACCTATGCC
This sequence comes from Hemiscyllium ocellatum, assembly GCF_020745735.1. Taxonomy (NCBI): domain Eukaryota; kingdom Metazoa; phylum Chordata; class Chondrichthyes; order Orectolobiformes; family Hemiscylliidae; genus Hemiscyllium; species Hemiscyllium ocellatum. The sequence goes on along the minus strand of NC_083431.1, from coordinate 641,133 downwards.
TGCGTCTAAGTCATTTATAAAAATGACAAACAGCAGTGGTCCCAAAACAGATCCTTGTGGCACACCACTAGTGACTGGACTCCAGGCTGAATATTTTCCATCAACCATCAATCGCTGCTTTCTTTCAGAAAGCCACTTTCTAATCCAAACTGCTAAATCACCCTCAATGCCATGCCTCTGCATTTTCTCCAACAGCCTACCAGGTGGAACCTTATCAAAGGCTTTACTGAAGTCCATGTATACCATGTCAACTGCCCTGCCCTCATCTACATGCTTGGTCACCTTCTCAAAATACTCAATGAGGTTTGTGAGACACGACCTGCCCTTGATGTAACCATGTTGACTATCTGAAATCAAATTGTTGCTTGCAATATGTTTATAAATCTTATCTCTTATAATACTTTCCAAAACTTTTCCTACAACAGTTGTTCGTAACTAACCTCGATTCTTTCTAGTCTAATATATTATCTCATTTTTCTCCTCTACAGTATTCTCCTTTTCCTGACTGAAAACAGATGAGAAATGTTTGTTTAGCACCTCTCTGATCTCCACAGGGTCCACACTCAACATCCCACTTCTGTCTTTGATTGGCCCTATTCCTACCCTAATCATCCTTTTATTCCTCACATACACACAGAAAGCTTTACGGTTCTCCTTTATTCCAATTGCTAAAGATTGCCCGTGTCCTCTCTTTGCTCTTCTTACCTCTCTCTTTAAATCCTTCCTTGCTGATCTGTTACTTTCCATCACCTCATCTGAACCATCTTGCCTCATCAACACATAAGCCTCTTTCTTCTTCTTAACAAGAGATGCAATTTCTGTAATAAACCACAGTTCCCTTGCCTTACCACTTTCTCCCTGCCTGACAGGGACATACCTATTAAAGACACGCAATATCTGTCCCTTAAACCAGTTCCACATTTCGACTGTCTGCATCCCCTGCATTTTGCTACCCCATTCTCTGCATCCTAATTCTTGCCTAATCACTTTATAATTGCCCTTTCCCCATCAATAACTCTTGATTTGTGGCATGTTTTCTATCCCTTTCCATCGCTAAAGTAAATGTAACTGAATTATGGTCACTCTCTCCAAAGTGCTTACCTACAACTAAATTAAACACCTGGCCTGGTTCATTACCAAGCAGCAGATCCAGTGTGGCCTCCCCTCTTGTCAGCCCTTCGACATTCTGTCAGGAAACCCTCCTGTACACATTACACAAAAACTGATCCATCCAAAGTACTAGAGTTATAGCATTTCCAGTCAATGTTGGGGAAGTTAAAGTCCCCCATAATAACCACCCTGTCCCTTTCACTCCTACCCAGAATAGTTTTGCTAATCCTCTCTTCCATCTCCCTGGAACTCTGCGGAGGCCTATAAAAAACTTCAAGCAGTGTGACCTCTCCTCTCCTGTTTCTAACCTCAGCCCACACTACCTCAGTAGACGAGTCCTCATCAAAAGTTCTCTCAGCCATTGTTATACTATCCTTGACTAACAAGGCCACGCCTCCCCCTCTTTTACTGCCTGAGAGTCATAGAGTCATAGAGATGTACAGCATGGAAACAGACCCTTTGGTCCAACCCGTCCATGCCGACCAGATATCCCAACCCAATCTGGTCCCACCTGCCAGCACCCGGCCCATATCCCTCCAAACCCTTCCTATTCATATACTCATCCAAATGCCTCTTAAATGTTGCAATTGTACCAGTCTCCATCACTTCCTCTGGCAGCTCATTCCATACACATACCACCCTCTGCGTGAAAATGTTGCCTCTTAGGTTTCTTTTCTGTCTTTCCCCTCTCACCCTAAACCTATGCCCTCTAGTTCTGGGCTCCCCGACCCCAGGGAAAAGACTTTGCCTATTTAACCTATCCATGCCCCTCATAATTTTGTAAATCTCTATAAGATCGCCCCTCAGCCTCCGACACTGCAGGGAGAACAGCCCCAGTCTGTTCAGCCGCTCCCTGTAGCTCAGATCCTCCAACCCCGGCAACATCCTTGTCAATCTTTTCTGAACCCTTTCAAGTTTCACAACATCTTTTCGGCCTTGCCTGTTCTTAATGAAAGATCTAAATCCTTGAACCTGCAACATCCATTCCTCTATCCAAACTCTATCCATGTCTCTGAAACGGCCACAACATCCAAGTCCCAGGTACCTATCAATGCTGCAAGCTTACCTACCTTATTTCGGATACTTCTGGCGTTGAAGTAGACACAGAAGGAAAGGAGGAGAGTGTTAGTCATTGGGGACTCAATAGAGGCTCAGATAAAAGGTTTGTTGGGCGCGAACGAGACTCGCGGTTGGTGTGTTTCCTCCCAGGTGCCAGGGTCCGTGATGTCTCGATCGTATCTTTGGGGTCCTGAAGGGAGAGGGTGACCAGCCTCAAGTCGTTGTCTATGTAGGTACCAACGACATAGATAGAAAGAGGGATAGGGATTTAAGGCAGGATTTCGGGGAGCTAGGGTGGAAGCTGAGAGCTAGAACAAACAGCGTTGTTATCTCTGATTTGTTATCTGTGCCATGTGATAGCGAGGCAAGGAATAGGGAGAGATAACAGCTGAACACGTGGCTGCAAGGATGGTGCAGGAGGGAGGTTTGGGAATGTCAGCCTGCACTTATAGCTGGACATTCCTCACATTGCTTCCTGCCACAATAGATACACAGTATAATGCTTTCCTCATTCTGGTTTTATCTTCCATCTGGGGTAGTGGTATTTTTGTGGTCAATGAACTGCACCACATCAGCTGTTGAAGCCCATGCAGATTCTTTATCTTCTCAAATTAAAACCAGGTTCTGCGTTTGTTGAAATCCACTGTGCCATTGTATGTCATTGTCTAGTTCTTTGCACAGTAGGGTAACTTGGATAGTGGAACAGCCTTCTCTGTAACAAGGTTAGCTTGCAATGTACTGCATGAGGAGTGAAGTTAAACTATTCTTCACTGGTTTGCAAACCATTTGTGACTATTTTTGGTGATTTCTGCTAGTTTCACTTACCACAGGAATTTGCCGAATACGATCTTTATCGGTTGTACCTGGAACTGAAGTCTGTCAGCTCTGGGTTCTGCCAGATTTTGCTACATGAGCTTTAATGATCTGGCCTACTGCCTGAGTGTCTCTGTTCTGATCTCTGGCTGTTTTGTGTACTGCTTTTAGCTGTACTGTGGTTTCTTCAGTTCGTGCTTTAGTGTTGGAACATGACTGTTGCCGCTGCACACCATTGTTTAATTTTCATATCAGTGCTGAGAGCCTTTGGGTGCAAATTCCTTTGCTTAAAGGAAACTACTACAATGTTGAAAGCATATTCAGAGCTGGGTGAGGAGCATGTATTTGCAACCAGAACCACTAGAATAGATGTAATCTTACATCACTGATCGTATATATTAAGTATTTGTATATGTATTTACACCATACACACCAGAAAACACTTATTGTTATAGATGCAAACAAATTGAAACATGCCAGATGATTTAGATCTATAATCTAAAACTGGAAACATCTCAATTTTCAAAGTTATCTGAAGCAATATTTAAACTTATCTGACATTATTAATTTAACAATTAACAGATCTTGTGGTTTTAGAGCTGTATAACTCTATCAACAGAATTGTGCATCAAATAAAACAAGCATGTATTATAATGTACTATCAACACATCTTTATACTACAGTAACTGACAGTTAAATTATACTTAATAAAACTAACTCCTGCAGGAAAAGCATTTGGAGCATTTGTGAATAAAACATTTGGCCTCATTCTGCAACTAACGGTACTACGTGACCGATTAAAATTTGGAACATTGCATAACATGATTGACATCAACTTCACTGCACCAAATAAGTGGCAAAAAAAGCAAACCATAATTTGCCAGCAACAATTCACTCCAGTTCCCAATCTCAAATGGGATCTCAGTCACAATAAGAATGCTGTCCTGACTAGACCAAATATCTTAACAGTCTGTGCTCCTATGTAAACTGGAAATTTTACTGGGTAGGTAACTGGGATTATTAATCACAGGGTTATTGCTTTTACTTCACCGTGGAGATTATATTTCTTCTTGAACATTTCATTCAAATGACTTTTTTATTGATTTCTTTTTCAAAAATGGCTTTGGACTAAATATTACTTTCACATTGGAATTTGAGAAACTCATTGACTGAAATTTCTTGATAACTTATTACCTTTTTAACTGAATTGGGAAGTCAATGGCCTAGTGCCATTATTGTTGGACTATTCATCCAGAAACTCAGTTAATGTTCTGAGGACCTGGGTTCAAATCTTGCCAATGGTGGATGATGGAATTTGAATTCAATGCAATTAAGGGCCTACTGATGACCATGAAACCATTGCCAATTGTCAGAAGAAATCATTTAATTCACTAAATTGGTTGACTCTTAACTGGCCTCTGGCCAATTAAGGATGGTCAGTAAATGCTGGCCGAGTCAGAGATACTCACATTCTGTGAATGATTTTAAAAAATCTGAATTATTTGAAACATGTTTTACAGAAGGAATTGTTGATAAACCATTGGTAGAATATCCTAGCACTTAAACAATGGAACAACTGCACAGACATAAAAGTGAATAATTTGAATGCTGTTGTGGTTCTGTTCACCGAGCTGGGAATTTGTGTTGCAAACGTTTCATCCCCTGTCTAGGTGACATCCTCAGTGCTTGGGAGCCTCCTGTGAAGCGCTTCTGTGATCTTTCCTCTGGTATTTGTAGTGGTTTGAATCTGCTGCTTCCGGTTGTCAGTTCCAGCTGTCCGTTGCAGTGGTCGGTATATTGGGTCCAGGTCGATGTGCTTATTGATTGAATCTGTGGATGAGTGCCATGCCTCTAGGAATTCCCTGGCTGTTCTCTGTTTGGCTTTCCCTATAATAGTAGTGTTGTCCCAGTTGAATTCATGTTGCTTGTCATCTGTGTGTGTGGCTACTAAGTTGGTGTTCATGGATGCGGATCGTTAGCTGTCTTCATGTTTGTCCTATGTAGTGTTTTGTGCAATCCTTGCATGGGATTTTGTACAGTACATTGGTTTGCTCATGCTGGGTATCGGGTCCTTCATTCTGGTGAGTTGTTGTCTGAGAGTGGCTGTTGGTTTGTGTGCTGTTATGAGTCCTGGTGGTCACAGTAGTCTGGCTGTCAGTTCGGAAATGCTCCTGATGTATGGTAGTGTGGCTAGTCCTTTGGGTTGCGGCATGTCCTCGTTCCGTTGTCTTTCCCTTAGGCATCTGTTGATGAAATTGCGTGGGTATCCGTTTTTGGCGAATACATTGTAGAGGTATTCTTCTTCCTCTTTTTGTAGTTCTGGTGTACTGCAGTGTGTTGTGGCCCTTTTGAATAGTGTCTTGATGCAACTTCGTTTGTGTGTGTTGGGGTGGGTGCTCTCATAGTTGAGGACTTGGTCTGTGTGTGGCTTTCCTGTATACCTTTGTGGTGAATTCTCCGTTCGGTGTTCTCTGTACCATCACGTCTAGGAATGGGAGTTGGTTGTCCTTTTCCTCCTCTTTTGTGAATCGGATTCCTGTGAGTGTGGCGTTGATGATCCAGTGTGTGTTCTCTATTTGTGTTTTTAATGATTACAAAGGTGTCATCCACATATCTGACCCAGTTTGGGTTGAATTTGCGGTAAGACTGTTTGTTCTAACCTTTGCATTTCCAACCAGAGATGGGTGAGCCCATGGGTGTTCCGTTGATTTGTTCCTATATCTGGTTGTTGAATGTGAAGTGTGTTGTGAGGCACAGGTCCAGTAGTTTAAGTATGCTGTCTTTGATAGGTTCAACGTCCTGTTGTCTGTTCTATATGTCCAGCAGGTTGGCTATTGTTTCTCTGGCTAGGGTTTTGTCGATAGAAGTGAACAGTGCCGTTACATCGAATGAGACCATGGTTTCTTCCTTGTCGATGTGCATATTTCTGATGATGTCCAAGAATTCCTGTGCTGATTGTATAGTGTCTGGATCCGCTGATCAGGTGTTTCAGTTTCTGCTTTAGTTCTTTAGCCAGTTTGTGTGATGGTGGCCCTGGTAGTGATACTATGGGTCTGAGTGGGATGTCTGGTTTGTGCACTTTAGGTAGCCCATAGAATCTGGGGGTGTTGTTGCTTTCAGATTTCATTCTCTGTAGGTCAACCTGGTTATCTATCTGTTTTTTTGTAGATTCCTCAGTGTGTTGTTTATCCTATTGGTGAGCTGTGGGGTGGGGTCAAACTCCCTCTTTTGGTAGGTGTTGGTATCTGCAAGTAGTTGTTGTGCTTTTTGGATGTACTCTGCTTTGTCCAGGATGACTGTCATTCTGCCTTTGTCTGCTGGTAGTATGATTATGTTCTTATCGTTTCTTAGTGATTTTAGTGCTTCCCTCTCCTTGGTGTTGACGTTATGTGTTTGTCTTTTCCTTGTTATCAGAGGTACGATACTTTGTCTCACTGTTTGTTGTGTCTTTTCTGTCAGTCCATTGTTCCTGAGTGTGCATTCTAGTGCTGCTAGGAAGTCTGCTGTCTTGGCGTCCCTGTGGTTGTAGTTCAGCCACTTGGCCAGTATTGTTCTTTCCGTGTCTGTGAGCTGTCTGTGGAGAGGTTTTTAACCCAGGTGTGTGTTGTGGTGTCCTCTTTGTTGTGTTACATTGGCCATTTTTTTCTTTTAGTGCCGTTTTTTTGCGGTGTGTGGTCCTGTTCTGTCCTATGGTGACGGCCTGTTCTATTCCTGATTGGTAGTTTTTGAAATTAACGAATTTGAATGCTATTGTTAGTATGCATCAAGCCAATGTTTTTATTTTAATGTAAACACTGACAGAGACTCTGAAACTGAGTTGGGCAGTGTGTTGATACTATGTCTGTAAGAGAGGTATTTTATCCTTTTTTTTAGAAGAGAGACCTGGGTTTGATTCCACACTGGGGCATGGAGTTTGCACATTCATCTCGTTTCTGCGTGGATTTCCTCCTGATGCTCTGGTTTTCTCCCACAGTCCAAAGATATGCAGGTTAGGTAGATGGGCCCTGCAGGGATGTGCAGACTAGGTGGATTAGCCATGGGAAATGCAGGGTTACAGGAGTGGGGTGGCTCTAGATGGGGTACTCTTTGGAGTGTCAGTGTGGACTCGAATGGCCTCTTTGAGGTAACAAGCAGTCATTGCAGATTCACGAGAGTAAACAGTTTGTGAGGCATTGGGTTTCATTTTTAAAAGGTGGAACAATAGAAAGAGCATGAAGGGCTGTGGTCAAGCTTCCACAGAACCAGGATATTCAGTTTTTTTTCAATTTTTCAGGATCAGTTGATGCTGGGGTCTTGAAGATGTGAAAGCTGCTTATTCCTCTCTCAGTTACAGCTAAAAGCTGTGGGCTCTCTTCCTCCTGTTGGAGTTGCATGTGAAACTATCTGTTTTTCTGAAATTGTCTTTGTCAAAGGTGTGTTTATGTGATGTTACTACACTGGAACAGTCAATTAATAATAGTTGCTAAGTCTGTTATTTAGTTAAGCACTTGAATAGATATACAGCTAAGCCAATTATTTTCTTATCTTTCTCTTTTGTTGTATTTTAACTATTGTGTATAAATAAAGTGTTTTAACTTCAAATCTGGTAGTTTGACCAGTTGAATTGCATCCGGATTGCATCATCTTACCTTTAAAACAAAAAAACGTTAGGGTCTAGGCTACCTTCTTAATATATTTTGAGGGAGTTTGGTCTGCTCCATAACAGCACGATGTACTTGTGTTGTGGCACGTATAAACACAGTTATTCAGTAAGAAGTTCCAAGTTCAGCTGTTGATCCACATACCTTCTCAGAGAGTACGCATCAAGGAAGTGCTAAAAAAAACATACTATCTTCAGAAGCTGGAATGAGGAAATTACGCAGGTAAAAACAGTCTGTATCACTGAAAGCACAGAGACTGTGACCCAAATCTAAACCAATGAATGCATATAAAGTAAAAATAGTTAATGTAGTGTTTTTTTTAATCTTAAGATATATACAGCAGCAACTTTTAAAGTGTTTGTTGTAATGTAGAAAATGTGAAGAACAAGCTCCCACAGCAATTCAACCATGACCAAATGTTCTTTTTGTTCAGGGAATGTGAGAAATTAGAGATGTGTATATTACAAAGGTGTTACAGTAATCATAAGTAACTTTAATCTACATGGGCCTGAGAATTTGGGAAAATTTAGAATTCAGCAAAGGAGAATCAAGTGATTAATTAAGAGGAGAAAAGTAAAATATGAGACTAAACTTGCAAGGCACATATAAGTGACCAATAAAAGCCTGTTGAACAGGCTGGGGGTATATTCCCTGGGCGTCGGAGGCTGAGGGATGACCTTATAGAGGTTTACAAAATTATGAGGGGCATGGATGGGGTAAATAGGCAAAGTCTTTTCCCTGCGGTCGGGGAGTCCAGAACGAGAGGGCATAGGTTTAGGGTGAGAAGGGAAAGGTATAAAAGAGACCTACGGGGTGACTTTTTCACACAGAGGGTGGTACATGTATGGAATGAGCTGCCAGAGGAAGTGATGGAGGCTGGTACAATTGCAACATTTAAGAGGCATTTGGATGGGTATATGAATAGGAAGGGTTTGGAGGGATATGGGCCGGGTGCTAGCAGGTGGGACTAGATTGGGTTGGGATATCTAGTCGGCATGGACGGGTTGGACGGAAGGGTTTGTTTCCATGCTGTACATCTTTATGACTCTATGAGAAGACACAACTACCAAGGGTCTCATAAGAAGGAGGAATTGAAGGAAATTAGAGTTAGGGGAAAAAAGTGACAGGAGAAATTATAATGATCAAAAGCTGATAAATCCCCAGGTCTGATAATTTAAATGTCAGGACACTAAAGGAGATGACCACGGAAATAATGAATGGATTAGTTATCATTTTTCAAAACTCTATAGGTTCTGGAAATTCCCAGAAGACTGGAGGTTGGGAAATGCAACCTCACAAGATGGAATGCTAAAAATATGGACTTCTACACCAATTATCACATTAGTAACACAGCAAATGCTAAAGTCTTTTAAAGAGAATGTGATAACAGGGCACTTGGAAACTATCAAAAGGATTACAGAGTCAAGATGGATTTATGAAAATAGCATGAGGTGCAAAGTATAGGAGCAGAATTAGGACCCTTGGCCCATCAAGTCTGCTTCTCCATTCAATCACAACTGATATGTTTCTCAACTCCATTCTCCTGCCTTCTCTCTGTCACCCTTGATTGCCTTAGCAATCAAGTATCTATCTCTGTCTTAAAGACACTCAATGATTTGGCCTCCACACCTCCTTTGGAAATGGGTTCCACAGGTTCACCAGGTGAAAGTGAGGACTGCAGATGCTGGAGGTCAGATTCGAGAGTGTGGCGCTGGAAAAGCACAGCAGGTCAGGCAGTATCTGAGGGGCAGGAGAATGAATGTTTCGGGCAAAGGCCCTTTATCAGGAAGGGTCCATGAAGGGCCTTTGCCCAAAACATCGATGCTCCTGCTCCTTAGATGCTGATTGACCTGTGGTGCTTTTCTAGCGTCATATTCTCGACTCCACAGATTCACTACCATTTGGCTGAAGAAATTCCTCTTCATCACAGTTCTCTTCACACCGGATCCCAGTGTCTCCTATCAGTAGAAGTATCTTCACCACGCCCAATCTATCCAGATCTCTCAGTATTCTGTAACCTTCAATCAGATCACTCCTCGTCCTTCTGAACAATGCATTCAGATCCTTTGTCCAGATCATTAATGCATAATGTGAACAAACGTGGTTCCTGCAGAACTTCACTAGTCTCTGGCTGCCATCTTGAAAATGACCCCTTTATCCCAATTGCTTTCTTCTGCCAGTCAGCCAATCCTCTATCTATGTTAATACCTTGCTCCGAACACCACAGGTTCTTATCTAATTTAGCAGCCTTCTGTGTGGCATCCTTCAAAGGCCTTCTGGGAATCCATGTAGGTCACATCAATTGACTCTTCTTTGTCTAACTAGCTTATGACCTCCTCAAAGAATTCTAACAGAATTGTCCAGGGATGACCTCCCTTTGATGAAGTTTTGCAGATTAAACCCTATTTTACTATGCAATTCCAAGTACTCTGCAATGTCATCCTTAATGACAGACTCTAAAGTTTTACCAATGATGAAGGTCAGGCAAACCTGACTTCTGTCTTCTGCCTTCCTCCCTTCTTAAACAGGGGCATTACATTAGCCATTTTCCATTCCTCTGTGACCCTCCTTGACTCCAGTTATTCCTGAAATGTCTCCAAAAAATTCCTCAGCTAGCTCTGGGTGTAGTCCATCTGGTCTGGATGATTTATCCAAGTTCAGACATTTCAGCTCCCCCAGTATTTTCTCTGTAGTGATTGTAATGAGGTTTGCCAGGTGGACCCTATAGAATATGAATTCCTTGGTTGGTGCTGTTAATAAGTCCAATCAGGGAGCCCTGGCTGACAGATATAACCGGGAGTGTCAGAGGTTCTCCTCACTCTGACAGCTGGATCAGTTGTCAAGAACTCTCCACATGTAAGTAATAGGCAACTTAGTGATGGACTACCACCCTCTGTGGAGTTATTTTAGTCTTCTGAGTGATGGCTGCTATGCTCACACTGCCCCGATTCTCTTAAATATCTGACATGCAGCTGGTAACTTCCACTGTGAAAATTGATTTAGTTCCTCCGCTGTTTCTTCATTCCCCATTACTACTTCTCCAGCCTCATTGTCCAGTGGCCTAATGTCCACTTTTGCCTCTCTATTTTTCTGAAAAAAACTTGTGCAATCTTCTTTCGTATTACTGACTAGCTTAACTCATATTTAACCTTGTCTCCCCCTTTTGCTTTTTCAGTTATCCTTTGCTGGTTCCTGAACTCCCCAGAAATTCCTGCCATTGCTGATCTAACATCTTCCTTGCTAGACTCCCCTTCCAGTCATCTTTTGTTATAAAGCCTTATGCTGTCTTGAGAAAGTGACTTAAAAGAAGTTCTGGAATTTACATATTAGTGAACTGAAACCTGCATTCTAAAAAATGGAAGCCTTAACAATCCAGGTTTATTCAATATATCACTGGATGACACTGTAATCTTTTGCTATAAATTCTGTGTCTTACAATCTTATACTCCACAGCCACCTGCTGAAGGAACAGCACTCCGAAAGCTAGTGTTTCCAAATAAACCTGTTGGACTATAATCTAGTGTTGTATGATTTTTAACATGGTTATTATAATGCTTTTCTTACATGCCTTTTCGATCTCCTGATTTACTTTCTTCCCCACATTCTGATAGGAAGCCTGCACACAATGCACATTGAGGTCTTTTCTTCTCAACTCAACCCATACAGATTTTATTCCTTCTGACTTGTTGCAATCGATTTAATTTTGTTTTTTATTCACAAGGTAACACCACCCCCTCTGGCCGAATGCCTGCTCATTTACCTTGTTTCATATGTGTGCATTTAAGCATAACACCCTCAGTCTTGTATTGACCATCCCACCCTTCTCACAGTTGTCCCCTTGTGCTGTGCCTGTCATACTCTCTTTCCATACTCTCTGTTCTATTATCTATTTTGCAAACTCTAATGTGAGGTGATGGATTTTGGAAGGTCAAGTACAGGTGAAAATTATACAGTTAATGGAAGAATCCTTAGGAGTATTGCTATGCAAAGGGATCTGGGTGTGCAGGTCGACAGATCACTGAAGGTAGCAGCACAGGTATTTAAGATAGGAAAAAAGGCTTATGGCATGATTGCCTTCATTGGAAAGGGCATTGAGTATAAGGATAGACAAGTTATGCTACTGCTTTATAGGACTTTAGTTAGATCACATTCGGAATACTGCGTACAATTCTGATCACCACACTATCAGAAGGATTTAGATGCTTTGGAGAGGGTACAGAAAAGGCTTACCAGGATGTTGACTGGAATGGGGGATTTTAGCTATGAAGAGAGGTCAGATAGACTGAGTTTGTTTCCACTGTGATTGGCATTTCACATCAAGCAAGGAAAGTTCAATGTATGTAGCTAAGGAGTTAAGGTAAAAATTCAAGGTGCAGAGTATGATAGCTTGACAGGAAGGGCAAGGAAGAAAAGATTATTAAGATTATGCAGGTGCACTGGGTTACCTAGACTGAGAAGCTGATCCTGCAAATCACTTCATGAAGTGAGGAGGTGAGGAAGATGATTGATTAGAGAAAAACAGTTGATGTTGTCTACATGAACTTCAGTAAAGCCTTTGACAAAGTCCCTCACGGCAGACTGGTACAAAAGGTAAAGTCACATGGTATCACGGGTGAGCTGTCAAAATGGATACAGAACTGGCTTAGTCATTGGAAACAGAGGGTAGTGGTAGAAGATACTTTTAGGAACGGAGAGTTGTTCAAGGTCTACATAAATGTTTTGGAGGAAAACATGACTGGTCTGATTAGTAAGTTTGCAGACAATACAAAGAATGGTGAACTTGCGGATAGTGTGGAGAATTGTCAAAGGATACAGCAGGATATACATCAGTTACAGGCATGGACAGAAAAATGGCAAATGAAGTTTAATCTAGATAAATGTGAGGGTGATGCATTTTGGAAGGTCAAGTACAGGTGGAAATCATACAGTGAATGGCAGAACCTTTAGGAGTATTGATATGCAGATGAATCTGGGTGTGCAGATCCACGGATCATTGAAGGTGGTAGCGCAGGTAGTAAAAAAAGCCAATGACATGCTTGCCTTCGTTGGAAGGGGCACTGAATATAAGGATAGACAAGTTATGTTGCAGCTTTATAGAACTTTAGTTAGACTATACTTGGAATACTGTGTACATTTCTGGTCACCACACTACCAAAAAGATGTGGTTGCTTTAGAGAGGGTACAGAGAAGGTTTACCAGGATGTTGCCTATGAAAAAAGGTTGGATAGACTGGAACGCAAGAGGTTGAGGGGTGACCTAATAGATGTTTATAAGATTGTAAATGGCATGGATAGAGTGGAAAGTATAAGGCTTTTTCCCAGGATGGAGGGGCCAATTACAAAGGTTCATGGTGCGAGGGAGGAAGTTTAAAACAGACGTGCAAGGCAAGTTTTTCACGCAAAGGGTGATGAGTGCCTGGAATGTGTTGCCAGAGGAGATGGTGGATGCAGACACAATAGCAACATTCAAGAGACATTTGGACGAATACCCGAATAGGAAAGGAATAGAAGTCTATGGATTCTGTAAGTAGAGACAATTTTCGTATGGAAGGACAAGATGTGTTGGTGCAGGCTTGGAGGGCTGAAGGGCCTGTTCCTGTGCTGTACTGTTCTTTGTTAATCTTTGCTGAGCCTTCCCCACTTTAAATTTTCCAAACAACTGAATGCTCCCCTCCCACCCTATCAACTATTTAATGTAAAACTCTATCCACACCCCTAGTCATGTGATCCAACAGGATTTTGGTTTTAGAAATGATTCAGGTTGAGCCCATCCCATCAGATCAGCTCCTTTCTTCCCAACTACAATGTCCTGTGAATTCAATGTTTTATCCACACCAGTCTTTGAGCCATGGAGTTACCTTGTTGACCCTGTGCCAATTTGCTTGTATTATCTGGTAGTAATTTGGAAATTATTGCCTATTTGGCTCTGCTTTTTACTTTTGCCCCCAGCTGCTCCGATGCCCTCATTAGGAATTCTCTCCTCTTTCTACCTGCCTTGTTGATCCCTACGTGGAACATGACAACTGGATCTTTCCCCTCCCACTCCAAGTTCTTCTGCAGCCTAGATGAGATATCCTGAACCTGAGCACTAGGCATGCAAAAGAGAATACTTTAGGATTCTCAATCCTGGCCACAGAGAACAGTGTTTATTTCCCTGACTATATGATCCCTGATTACAACAAGATTTCTCTTTTCTCCCTCCCCTTGAATGGCTCTCAGCAGCATGCTGTTATGACCAATTTCTTCATCCTGTCGAAGCTCCCATGTCATCCACATAGGGAGCAAAAATCTCAAACCTTTGAGACAAGATCAATGGCTGAGGCTCTTTCAGCTCAACCTCCTGGATCCCTCTACCTGCCTTGCTCAGAGTCACACCTTTCTATTCTTGAACACTGACAGAATTTGACACAGTTAATCGAAGGGATGTGATTGCCACCTGAAATACAGCATCCAGGTAACTCTCCCCTTCCCTGATATGTGGCAATGTTCGAAGCTCAAATTCCAGATCATCAACACTGAGCCGAAGTTCTTCAAGCAACCAACACTTGTTACAGATGTCGTCACTTTGAACCATAATGGGGTCTCACCAGTTCCCACATCATGGAGTACTGGTATATTAAATATGGCAGTATTTATATTTACTTGTTTAACAAATAGCTGGGTTGCAAACACTGATCTTGTATCCCTCTTGTCGCCTCCGAAAAATAACATTTATTCCCTCTCTCTGTTTCGTTTTTGCTACCAAATCTTCAATCCATATCAGAATATTCCCTAATCCCATGGTTTTAATTTTGCATACCAACCACCTAAGAAAATTCTATAAAAAGCTTTCCAAAAATCCAAACACACCACTTTCATTAATTCTTCTTTAATTATTCTACTAGTTTCAACCTTAAAAAAACTGCAGTGGGTTTGTCAAATGTAGTTCCCTTTTCCATTAAAAATCAAATTAAGAACTAAATAATGAAAATAGAGCTACCAGGTCAAATGATGTGTTGCATTTCATGATGTGGGAACTTGTGGGACCCCACTGTAGTTCTAAGTGACGACATCTGTTTGAGATGAATGTGGAGGTGGTTGGGGGGGGAGCTGCTGAGAGATAAATAGGAAAGTGGATATGGGATTAGGAATGATGGCTGGGAAGGTGGATGCAGGTAGGGGGCAATTATGATAGATCAGTACGGAGGGTGGAGCGGAAAGTGGGAAGGAAGGTGGACGGGTGGGACAGATCAAGACTGTGGTGCCCAGTTGGAAGGTTGGATCTGGGATGAAGTGGTGGGGAGGGGAGATTTGGAAACTGGTGAAGTCGATGTTGATGCCGTATGGTTGAAGGATACCAAGGCAGAAGATGAGGTGTTCTTCCTCCACTCATTGGGTAGTATGGATTTGACAGTAGAGGCGACTCAGGACTTGCGTGTCCTTGGTGGAGCGGGTGAGGAATTGAAGTGGTCAGCCACAGGGCAGTGGGGTTGTTGAGTGCATGTGTCTCAGAGATGTTCCCTAAAATGCTCCACGAGTTGATGTTCTGTCACGCCGATGCAGAGAAGACCACATCGAGAGCAAAAGACACAGTAGATGAGATAGGTGCATGTGCAGGAGAATCTTTGCCAGATATGAAAAGATCCTTTGGGGCATTGTATATAATTGAGGGGGGGAGGTGTGGGCACAGGTTTTACACCTCTTGCGGTGTCAAGGGAAGGTGCCCAGTGTGGAGGGTGGGATGATGGGGGGGAGGTGTGGACCTAACGAGGGAGTCATGGAGGGAATGTCTCTGCGGAATGCGGGATGGGGAGGTAAATATATCTGTGGTGGTGGGGTCTGATTGTAGGTGGTGGAAATGGCAGAGGATAATGCATTGTATCCAGATAATAATAGGGTGGAAGATGACCAAGTGGGTTCTAACCTGTTGCGATTGGAGGAGTGGGATTCAAGAGCGGAGGCATGGGAAGTGGAGGAGATGGACTTAGAGGGCATTGTTGATCATATGGGAGGGGAAATTGTTGTCCTAGAAATAGGAGGCCATTTAGGATTCCAGGAGTGCAACTGCCCCTCCTGGGAGCAGATATGGCAGAGGCGGAGGAAGTGGGAGTAAGGGATCACGTTTTTACAGGAGGGGGTGTGGGAGGAGGTGTCATCCAGATAGCTGTGGGAGTTGTGGGTTTGAAACAGATGTCCATGTTGAGTTCGACGCCAGAGATAGAGAAGGAGAGGTCCAGGAAGGGGAGGGAGATGTCCAAGATATCCAGGTAAACTTAAGGTCAGGGTGGAAGGTGTTAGTGAAGTTGGTGAACTGTTGCACTTCTTTGTGGAAGCACGAAGTGGCAGCAATACAGCCAATAATGTAATGGAGGAAGAGGTTGGGGATGGTTTTGATGTCACTGCAGGTGACTTTATCAGTGCCACATCATGCTCCCACGAGGAGGTGGAACAGTTCACCTGAACCATCTCAGACACTTCCCTTCCCTGGACCCTTCAGTCTCCCCTTCTGCAAAAATGCAATCCCTTACTCCCAATTCCCCAGCCTCTGTCCTGTCTGCTCCCAAGAGGAATACTTCCACTTCAGTCTTTGCTATTTCCAGGACTGCAATTTCCTCTCGCATGTAAGCAACAATGCCTTCCAGCACATCTCCACTTCCCGCACCTCTGCCCTTGAACCTCACCCCTCCAACCGCAACAAAGATAGAACCCCCTTGGACCTCACCTTCCACCCCTCTAATATCCAGATACAACGCATTATCCTCTGCTATTTCCGCCACCTACAATCAGACCCCACTACCACAGATATATTTCCCGCCCCACCCGATCTGTGTTCGGCAGAGACCATTCTCTCCGTGACTCCCTTGTTAGGTCCATGCCCCACATCAACCCACCCTCCTCACCCGGCATCTTCCTTTGCCGCCGCAAGAGGTGTAAAACCTGCACCCAGACTTCCTCGCTCATCTCCATACAAGGCCCCAAAGGACCTTTTCACATCCGGCAGAGATTCTCCTACATATCCATCCACATCATCTACTGTGTCCATTGCTCTTGATGGCATTCCTTCTACATGCGGGTGACAGAGCTTCAACTCGCGGAGCATTTCAGGGAACAGCTCTAGGATACAGGCACACAATCCCACTGCCCTGTAGCCGACCACTTCAACTCTCCCTCCTACTCCCCCAAGGATATGCAAGTCCTGGGCCTCCTCCGTCGTCAAATCTAACCTGACGATGTGAGTAAGAACGCCTCATCTTCTGCCTTGGGACTCTTTAACCACACTGCATTAATGTCGCCTTCACTAGTTTCAAAATCTCCCCTCCCCCCACCGCATCCAACCCTCCAACTTGGCACTGCCCTCTTGATCTGTCTTACCTGTCCATCTTCCTTCCCACCTTTCTGCTCCATCCTCCCCACCAACCTATCACAACCACCACCCACCTGCATCCACCTCCAAGCTACCTCCCACCCAGCCCCACTCCCACTTTCCTATTCATTTCCCAGCTCCTCACCTCCATCCCACCACACTCCTGATGAAACATCGACTCTTCTGACCTGCGTGCTTTTCAAGCGCCACACATTTCGACTTTTTTTAGGGTACCAATGTAAATATTTCCTGCAAATCATCACCTACTCCTGAAGTATTCAATATCTCCTATGAATAGAGATTATAGGCAATTGATCTTAAAGCTCTGTTGCTTTCCAACTTTTCAATACCTGATTTTGTTGCGTCAGTTGTCTCAATTCAACCTGTAATAGTTTGACCTGTTCTTCTGCCTTCCTTTGCATTTCATATCGAAGATGTTGCTCCTATATGAATGTAAAAAAAACTTAAAATAAAATTTGTAAATTTAGTTCAATTGCTCAGAAACTTGGATATTTTTCATATTACATCATAAGGTATTTTGAAATGAATGTCTCGATTGCTTTAGTTTAATAGTATGTTAAGTGTGTACAAGAAAATTTTCTGATTCATATGTGAATGTACCTATTAGAGAAGGTGCAAAACTTGACCGACTTTTGGGAAATAAGGCAGGTCAGGTGACTGAGGAGTTAGTGGGAGAGCACTTTGGGGCCAGCAACCATGATTCTATAGTTTTAAAATAGTGATGGAAAAGGATAGACAGAATTTAAAAGTTGAAGCTCTAAATTGGAGGAAGGCTAATTTTGACGGTATTAGAGAAAAACTTTCAAAAGCAGATTGGGGGCAGATGTTTGCAGGTAAAGGGACGTTTGGAAAATGGGAAGCGTTCAGAAATGAGTTAATGAGAGTTCAGAGACAGTATTAGGGTGAAAGGAAAGGCTGGTAGGTATAGGGAATGCTGAATGACTAAAGAAATTGAGGAATTGGTTAAGAAAAAGGAAGCATAAATCAGGTATAGACAAAAGAGATCGAGTGAATCCTCAGAAGAGTATATAGGCAATAGGTGTATAGTTAAAGGGATATCAGGAGGGCAAAAAGGGGACATGAGATAGCTTTGGCAAAAAGGGTTAAGGAGAACCCAAAGGGTTTTTACGAATACATTAAGGACAAAAGGGTAACTAAGGAGAGAATAGGATCCCTCCCGGATCAGCAAGGCAGCCTATGTGTGGAGTTGCAGGAGATGGAGGAGATATTAAATTAGTATTTTGCATCAGTATTTATTGTGGAGAAGGACATGGAAGATATAGAATGTAGGGAAATAGATGGTGACATCTTGAAAAATGTCCATATCACAGAGGAGAAGGTGCTGGATTTCTTGAAATGCATAAAAGTGGATAAATCCCCAGGACCTGATCAGGTGTACCCCAGAACTTCGTGGGAAGTTAGGCAAGTGATTGTTCGGCCGTCGCTGAGATATTTGTATCATCAATAGTCACAGGAGACGTGCCAGAAAACTGAAGATTGGCTAACGTGGTGCCACTATTTAAGAAAAGTGATAAGGCAAAGCGAGGGAACTATAGAATGGTGAGTCTGACATTGAGTTGTTGGAGGGAATCCTGAGGGACAGGACGTGCATGTATTTGAAAAGGCAAGGACTGATTGGGAAATAGTCAGCATGGCTTTGGGTATGGGAAGTCATGTCTCACAAACTTGATTGAGTTTTTTGAAGAAATAACAAAGTGGATTGATGAGGAGGGAGCAGTAGATGTTACCTGTATGGACTTCAGGAAGGTGTTCAACAAGTTTTCTCATGGGACACTAGTCAGCAAAGTTATATCACATGGAATACAAGGAGAACTAGCCGTTTGGATACACAACTGGCTTGAAGGTAGAAGACAGAGGGTGGTGGTAGAGGGTTGTTTTTCAGATTGGAGGCCTGTGACCAGTGGTGTATCACAAGGAACAGTGCTGGGTCCACTATTTTTTGTCATTTATATAAATTATTTGAATGTGAACATAGAAGGTATAGTTAGTAAATCAGAGTATAATGGGATCTTGATCAGATGGGCTATGGGCTTAGGAATGGCAGATGGAGTTTAATTTAGATACATGTGAAGTGCTGCATTTTGGAAAAGCAAATCAGAGCAGGACCTATACACTTAATGGAAAGGTCCTGGGAAGTGTTGCTGAACAAAGAGGCCTTGGAGTGCAGGTTCACAGTTTCATGAGAGTAGAGTCGCAGGTAGGTAGGATAGTGAAGAAGGCATTTCGTTTACTGCCTTCCTTTCCTTTACAGGATTGAGCATAAGAATTGGGAGGTCATGTTGCAGCTGTACAGGACATTGGTTAGGTCATTTTTTGGAATACTGAGTGCAATTCTGGTCTCCTTTCTATTGGAAGGTTGTTGCAAAACTTGAAAGGGTTCAGAAAAGACTTACAAGAATGTTGCCAGGGTTGGAGGATTTGAGTTATAGGGAGATTCTGAATAGGCTCAGGCTGTTTTCCCTGAAGCGTTGGAGGCTGAGGGGTGACGTTATAGAGGTTTATAAAATCCTGGGGACATATAGGATAAATAGACAAGGTCTTTTCCCTGGGGTGGGGGAGTCCAGAACTAGAGGGCACAGGTTTAGGGTGAGAGGGGAAAGATATAAAAGGATCCTAAGGGGCAATTTTTTCATGCAGAGGGTGGTGCCTGTATGGAATGAGCTTCCAGAGGAAGTGGTGGAGGCTGGTACAATTACAGCATTTAAAAGGCATCTGAATGTGTATATGAATCAGAAGGATTTAAAGGGTTACGGGCCAAGTGCTGGCAAATGGGACTAGGTTAGGTCAAGATATCTGGTCGGCATTGATGGAGTGGACCATGCTGTACATCTCTATGGCTCTATTGGTTGGATTATTTGGACCTCCGTTGTTAGAATTAGTTTGGATTTTTTTTTGGCATTGCTTGCACTGGTTGTTTTAATTCATTAATGAATGAAGGGATTGGTTACTTGGTACTAAATACATTGGGAGCCTGTAGTGCAACTGTCCACATGGGACTTGGTTTTGCTGTTTACTGTGATTTTCCAATATTCCTCACATTTGTCTGAATAAATGAGACAGAAAAGGAAGATACGACCCCTGCGTTCATGAAATTATATGTATTGTGCAAATTAATAGCAAGAATGACATCTGAGTAATGAGAGAAAGTACAAATCTGTGTGAGAACACCTACATAAACGAAACCATCCATAGCATTTTCCAAGAGTTTTTATAATTAGTCTTACTTTCTGAAAGTACCTGCTGAAGCTTTTCTTCAAATGAATGTTTTTGATCCAAATTCATTCTCTTGGTCTCCTCCAGCAGCCTTTGGAGCTGTGCTTCTTCCCTCCTGCATTATAAACCAGTTTGATTGTTTATTTATAAGGTTGCTCTACTGACAATTGGCAATTTTAAAAACTTTTGCTAAATATAATATAATTGATGAAGTCCACCATCTAGATGCCAGATTTTAAGCTTTTGTCTTTCTTCACGATATCAGTCGATGATATCAACTAGGCAAACTTCCAAAATCAGGTAGCATCCAAGAAGCAGGAGAATTGATGTTTCAAACATAAGCTCTTCATCTTGATGCTCGAAACGTCAATTCTCCTGCTCCTTGGATGCTGCCTTACTGGCTGCGCTTTTCCAGCAGCACACTCTTTGACTTTGATCTCCAGCATCTGCAGTCCTCACTTTCTTCCATTTCCAAAATCATGTCTGGATAACAGAGATAAAATTTCAGGGCTGGTGTCTGTTAAAACCACACAAGAACTATTCCTACTATTGCAGATGTTTATTGTTTCACACTATCTATTACTATCCTTGGGCTAACTGCTGACATCCAAGGTAACCTTAGAATGAAGCAGAAGATATAGCAAACACCTTGTTCTTCATCTTACCTTAGTTCTTCATTTTCCTTTAGGTTAATCAGCTTTTCCTCCTGTTTGACTTTCTCTATCTGCTTGATGCGTTTAGCCTCTTGTTCCAACCTATAAATTACATACGCAGTTTAATGAAAGTGTACCTTTTTTGTGTGTCATTAGACTTTGACTGAAAACTATATACTATGACTGTAACTAACATATTTACAAACTCATATGCTGAGCTAAAACAATACAAATATGAAGGGGGGGGCATTAAAAATGGGCTTTATTCATTTGATTGAGACAGAAATATGGCAGGAATGTTTAAAATGATGAAAGATGGGATAAGAAAGATATCAAACTGATATGAATTATTCAGAACAAAACAGCAAACATATACAAGTAAACATGAGAGATTCGGCCCAATAGCATCTGTATTTTCAGCACTTCGGATACAGTATTGGGTGCAAAATGAAGTCAGCATTTTGTGTTATCATGGCTCACTGGAGTAATGAACTGGAAATCAAGCCCTGCTATTCCTGGAATTGTCACAAAAGTTCAAATTTTTGAAACAAATATGCAAAATTCCCAAAGTACCTGACTTTCACCAAGGTTGATAGACAACACAGACCAGTTTTCCCTGTTTGTTACAGGTAATCAGCTTAAACTAAATTAAGTAAACATTATAAATTAAAACTCTAAACTGGTAGTGTGTGCTGACACTCACAACTCTGCATGTACGAATCTGGAAATATGCATGTGCAAAATTGCATATGTAACATGTCATCAAATAAAATTTTGATGATATCATAATCAATGGTTGCAGCATGGAAATGCAGGAAAGAAAAGGGGTGAGAACATTGAAGGGGGAGTGAGGACATTAGAAGAGAGAGGGAGTGAAGACACAGGAGGGAGGGAGAGGAAGGGAAGAATGGAGGTGGAGTGAGCAAGTAGGGGAGAAGTGAGGGCAAGAGAGTTTTTTTTAAATTCACTCATGTGAAATGGACATTGCAGGCTGGCTAATCTTTTTTTAAATTACCCATCTCTAGTCGCTCTTGAGAAGTTGGTGGTGAGGTACCTTTATGAACTGCTGCAATCAAAGTGCTGTCAGTTGATCTACAATATCCTTAGGGAGGGAATTCCAGGATTTTGACCCACCAACTGTGAAGGAATGAAGATATATTTCCAAGTCAGGATGGTGAGTGGCTTGGAGGGGAATTTGTGAAGGGTGGTGTTCTTGTTCTTCTAGATTGAAGTGGTCATTGGTTTGGAAAGTGCTGTCTAAGGATCCTTGGCAAATTTCTGCAGTTGCTTCTTAGAGGCAGTGCACTATGCTGCTACTAAGAATTTGTAGTGGAGGGAGCAGATACTTGTGGATGTGGTGCCAATCAAGCAGACTGCTTTGTCCTGGATGGTGTCAAGCTTCTCAGGTGTTGCTGGAGCTGCACCTATCTAGGCAAGTGGGAAGTATTCCACCACACTCCTTACTTGTGCCTTGTAGATGGTGAACTGGCTTTGGGGAACCAGAAAGTGAGTTACTTGGCACAGCATTCCTAGCCTGGACCTGCTCTTGTAGCCACTGTGTCTCTGTGACCAGTTGAGTTTCTAGTCAATGGTAACTACCAGGATATTGATAGTTATGGATTCAGTGACAGTAACAGCACTGAATGTCAAGGAGCGGTGGTTAGATTATCTCTTATTGGTGTTGATCATAGTCTGGCACTTGTGTGGCGCAAGTATTATTTGCCACTTGTCAGCCTAAGCCTGGATATTGTCCAGATTTTGTTGTATTTGAACATGGATTGCTTCAGTATCTGAGACATCACGAATGGCACTGAATATTGTGTAATCATTGTTAAACATTCCCACTTCTGACTTTCTGATGGAGGGAAGGTCATTGATGAAGCAATGAAAGTTGTTGGGCCTGAGACATGACCCTGAGTAACACCTATCGAAATGTCCTGGAGATGAGATGACTGACCTCCAACAACTACAACCATCTTCCTACATGCCAGGTATGACTCAAGCCAGTGGAGAGTTTGCCCACTAATACTTATTGATTCCAGTTTTGCTCAGACTCCAGATGCCACACTCAGTCGAATGCAGCCTTAATGTCACTCTCACCTCACCTATGGAATTCAACTTTTCTGTCCATATTTGGACAAAGCCTGTAATGAGATCAGGAACTGATTGGCCCTGGCGGAGTGCAAAGCGTGCATCACTGAGCAGGTTATTGCTGAGCAGGTGCTGCTTGATAGCACTGTTGATGACAACTTCCATCACTTTACTGATGATCGAGAGGAAACTAACAGGACAGTAATTAGTTGGGATGTATTTGTCTGATTGTTGTGTTCAGAATATGCCTGGGCAATATTCCACATTATAGAGTTGATAGATACCAGTATGGTAATTATTTTGGAACAGCATGAACATGGGAGCAGCAAGTTCTGGAGTACACATCTTCTGTGCTATTGCTGGAATGCTGTCAGGGCCAATACCCTTTGCAGTATCTAGTGCTTCCAACTGCTTCTTGATATTACGTGGAGTGAATCAAATTGGCTGAAGACTGATA
Organism: Hemiscyllium ocellatum; assembly: GCF_020745735.1. Classification (NCBI taxonomy): domain Eukaryota; kingdom Metazoa; phylum Chordata; class Chondrichthyes; order Orectolobiformes; family Hemiscylliidae; genus Hemiscyllium; species Hemiscyllium ocellatum. The sequence continues at coordinate 617,713 of NC_083431.1, read as the reverse complement.
TCTGTAATAGACAATAGGTGCAGGAGTAGGCCATTCTACCCTTAGAGCCAGCACCACCATTCATTATGATCATGGCTGATCATTCTCAATCAGTATCCTGTTCCTGCTTTATCCCTATAACCCTTGATTCTAAAATCCTTCAGAGCTCTAACCAACTCTTTTTTGAAAATATCCAGAGACTTGGCCTCTACAGCCTTCCAGGGCAGAGCATTCCACACACCCACCACTCTCTGGGTGAAGAAGTTCCTCCTTAACTCTGTTCTAAATGGCCTACCCCTTATTTTTAAACTGTGTCCTCTGGTTCCAGACTCACCCATCAGCGGAAACATGCTACCTGCCTCCAGAGTGTCCAATCCATTAATAATCTTATATGTCTCAATCAGATCCCCTCTCAGCCTTCTAAACTCAAGCGTATACAAACCCAGTCGCTGCAATCTTTCAGCGTAAGATAGTCCCGCCAATCTGGGAATTGACCTCGTGAACCTACGCTGCACTCCCTCAATAGCCAGAATGTCTATCCTCAAATTTGGAGACCAAAACTGCATACAATATTCCAGGTGCGGTCTCACCAGGGCCCTGTACAGCTGCAGAAGGACCTCTTTGCTTCTATACTCAATTCCTCGTTATGAAGGCCAGCATGTATAAGCTTTCTTCGCTGCCTGCTGTATCTGCGTGCTTGCTTTCATTGACTGATGTACAAGAACATCTAGATCTCGTTGTACTGCCCATTTACCTAACTTGACTCCATTTAGGTAGTAATCTGCCTTCCTGTTCTTGCCACCAAAGTGGATAACCACACATTTATCCACATTAAACTGTATTTGCCATGCATCCGTCCACTCACCTAGCTGGTCCAGGTCACCCTCCTCACATTTCACCCTGCCACCCAGCTTTGTGTCATCAGTAAATTTGTTAATATTATTTTTAATACCTTCATCTATATCATTAATGTACATTGTAAAAAGCTGCGGTCCCAGCACTGATCCCTGCGGTACCCCACTGGTCACTGCCTGCCATTCCGAAAGGGAGCTGTTTATCACTACTCTTTGTTTCCTGTCAGCCAACCAATTTTCAATCCATGTCAGTATTTTGCCCCTAATACCATGCGCCCTAATTTTGCTCACTAACCTCCTATGTGGGATTTTATCAAAGGCTTTCTGAAAGTCCAGGTATACTACATCCATGGGATCTCTCTTGTCCATCTTCAGAGTTACATCCTCAAAAAATTCCAGAAGATTAGTCAAGCATGACATCCCCTTCATAAATTCGTACTGACTCTGACCTATCCTGTTACTGCTATCTAGATGTATCATAATTTCGTCCTTTATAATTGACTCCAGCATTTTTCCCACCACTGAGGTCAGACTAACTGGTCTATAATTCTCTGTTTTCTCTCTCCCTCTTTTCTTAAAATGTGGGACAACATTAGCCACCCTCCAATCAGCAGGAACTGATCCTGAATCTATAGAACATTGGAAAATGATCACCAATGCATCCACGATTTCTAGAGCCACCTCCTTCAGTACCTGGGATGTAGACCATCAGGTCCCGGGACTTATCAGCCTTCAGACCTAACAGTTTCTCCAATATCATTTCCTGCCTAATATAAATTCCCTTCAGTTCAGGTCCTTCAGTCACTATTACATCTGGGAGATTGCTCATGTCTTCCCCAGTGAAGACAGATCTAAAGTACCAATTCAACTCTTCTGCCATTTCTTTGTTCCCAGTAATAAATTTACCCGTTTCTGTCTTCAAGGGCCCAATTTTAGTCTTAACCTTTTTTTTCTTTTCACACACCTAAAAAAGCCTTTACTATCCTCCTTTATAGTTTTGTCCAGTTTACCTTCATACCTTATTTTTTCTTTGCATATTTCCTTTTTAGTTATCCTCTGTTGTTCTTGAAAAGCTTCCCAGTCCTCCAATTTTCCACTCATCTTTGCTATGTTATACTTTTTCCCTTTTGTCTTTACATGGTCCTTAACTTCCCTCCTCAGCCACGGCCATCCCTGCCTCCCCTTAGGATCTTTCTTCCTTTTTTAAATGAACTGATCCTGCATCTTCTGCATTATACCCAGAAATACCTGCCATTGTTGTTACACAGCCATCCCTGCTAGGGTATTGCACCATTGAACTTTGGCCAGCTCCTCCCTCATATCTCCCTAGTTCCCCTTATTCAACTGAAATATTGTCACTTCTGAGTCTACCCTCTCCCTTTCAAACTGCAGATTAAAGCTTATTATTTTATGGTCACTAACTCCTAATGGCTCCTTTACTTTGAGGTCCTGATTGAATCCCGTTCGTTGCACACCAGATCCAGAATTGCTTTCTCCATAGTAGGCTCCAGCACAAGGTGTTCTAAGAATCCATCTCGGAGGCACTCCAAAACTCCCTTTCTTGGGGTTCAGTACCATCCTGATTCTACCAGCCTACCTGCATGTTGAAATCCTCCATAACAACTGTACTAATATCTTTGCGACAGGCCAATTTCAGCTCCTTATTCAACTTACACACTACAGCCGGGCTACTGTTTGGGGGCCTGTAGATAACTCCCATTAGGGTCTTTCTCAGCTCTATCCATACTGACTCGACATCCCCTGATTCTAGGTCCTCCAGCGCAAGGGACTGAATATCATTCCGTACCAACAGGGTCACCTCACCCCCTCTGCCAGTCAGTCTGTTCTTACAATAGCACGTAGAGCCTTGAATATTCATTTCCCAGGCCCTGTCCACTTGAAGCCACGTCTCTGTTATCCCCACAACATTGTAACTGCCAATTTCCAAATGAGCCCCAGGCTCATCCACCTTATTTCTAATGCTTCGTGCATTCATATATAATATTTTTAATTTGTTACTCCCCTCACCCTTCAATCAATCCCTATTTCACTTGACCTTACGGCATGATCCTTTTTTGAGCTTTCTGCTCCATTGATTCCGTTGTCTTTCTTTACTTCTCTTGTTCTAACTTTCCCTTTAACTTCTCTTTTAAACTTCCAGTTTGTCCGCCCCCCCCCCCGGCTATTTAGTTTAATACTGGGGACCACTGGAGCATGTCAAAATTGATCATCCACTTGACAGTCTGGTTGAAGTTTGCTGCAAATGCCTTATCTTTTACACTTAAGAGCTGGGCTCTTCAATCATTGAGGATGGAGATAATTGTGGAGACTCCTCCTCCAGTTTGTTGTTAAATTGACCACCACCATTCACATCTGGATGTGACAGGACTGCAAAGCTTAGATCTCATTCCTTGATTGTGGGATTGCTTAGTTTTGTCTGTCACATGGTGTTTACGCTGTCTGGCAAGCAAGTAGTCCTGTTTGGTAGCTTCACCAACATTGACACCTCATCTCTGGGTACGCCTGGTGCTTCTATTGGCATACCATCCTGTATTCTCCATTGAACCAGGATTGATCCCCTGGCTTGATGTAAATGATTGAGTTGGGGTAATACCAGACCATGAGGCTGCATATTGTGCTGAAATGCAATTCTGCTGCTGCTGATGGCCCACAGAGTCTCATGGATGGCCAATCTTGCAGTGCTAGATCTGTTCAAAGTCTGTCCCATTTAGCATGGTGATAATGCTACACAATACAATGGAGGCTTTTCTCAAAGTGAAGGCAAGACTTTATCTCCACAGGAACTATGCAGTGGTCACTCTTACCAATACTGTATTGCGCAGATGCATCTGCAGCCAGCAGATTGGTAAGGATGAGGTCAAGTGTATGGTACTGGAAAAGCACAGCAGGCCTGGCAGCATCCGAGAAGCAGGAAAATTGACGGTTCAGGTATGACCACCTGATGAAGGGTTTATGACCAAAACGTCAATTCTCCTGCTCCTCAGATGCTGCCTGACATGCTGTTTTTTTCCAGTACCACATCCTCGTCTCTGGTCTCTAGTATCTGCAGCCCTTACTTTCTCCTAGTTGATTTCAACCCTAATGCAAAGCCTCTTTCAAGGATGTCTACCTTGAAGAAGTTCTCCTCATCTCTCTACAAGGATCTTAGAGAGTCTATCTCTTACTGCACCGCCCAGATAATCTCCTCTGCCCTGAAGCTCTTCAGCTACGTCCAGAAGCAGACTTGCTACCACAGCTACATCTCCTTCCACAATGCCTGCCTAACATATCAGCAGGGACCAGTTAGGGCCAAAGGGCCTGTCTCCATGCTGTCAGATTCAAAAAACAAACCTGATTAATCAGCTGAGTGAGGATAATATGTGGTAATCAGTCGGAGGTTTCTTGCCCATGTTTAACCTGAAGACATAAGACTTCATGGGGTGTGATGTCAATGTTGAAGACTCCCAGGACCACTCCACTTTGGATTCTGGGACATTATCTATTAGAGGATTCCTGATGAAGGGCTTATGCACGAAATGTCGATTCTCCTACTCCTCAGATACTGCCTGACCTGCTGTGCTTTTCCAGCATCATACGCTCGACTCTGATCTCCAACATCTGCAGTCCTCACTTCCCCCACACTGTCTGTCAGATACGTTTCCATAAGTATTACTAAGTCAGGTTGTTGCTAGGTCAATCTGTGTGACAGCTCTCCCAGTTTTGGCACTAGCCCACAGATGTTAGTAAAGAGGACTTTGGGGATTGGTAGGGCTGTTTCTGCCATTTTCTTTAGTGATGCCTAGGTCAATGCTGGGTGGTCCAACTGGTTTCGTTTCTTTCTTGATACATTGTGATTGGTATAACTGAATGGCTTGCTAGGCCATTTCAGAGGGCAGTTGAGGATTATCTTCCCTGAAGAACACTAATGAGCCAGATAGGTTTTTCCGACTATCGACAATGGATTCATGGTCACCAGTAGATTCTTGATTCCAAATTGTCTTTTATTGAATTCACATTCTACTATCTGCCTTGACAGGATTTGAACCTGGGTGTCCAGAACATTAACTATATTTCTGGATTAATAGTTGAGCAATAATAGGCAATCCCCTTCCACCATCATGGAGGGGGAGTGAAGACTGGGAGGGGAGCAAGACAGAGAACACTGACAGGGGGTGAGTCAGGATGCAGGGGAGGTAGGGGAGTGAGGATACACGGGGAAGGGGAGTAAGGATATACGAGGGTGAGTGGGCACACATAGGGGAGATCAGAACACAAGATGGGAGGGAGAGTGAAGGCATGGCAGGAGTGAGAACGTGAGGGGTATGAGAATATAGGAATGGGAGTGAGGATGAAAGTGGGGAGTGAGAACTAGGTGGGATTGAAGAATGGGAGTGTGGATATAGGGGAGCATGCGCGAGGGGAATGAGGATACAGGAGTGGGTGTGAGCTCATGGGGGAGGATGTGGGAGGTGAGTGAGGATACAGGAGGAGGGACTGATGATCTGAGAAGAGGTGAGTGAGAACACCATCGGGACAAAGGAGAGGAGCAGACCGAGCATGTGTGAGGGGAGAGGGAGTTAGGATGTAAGAGTAGGGAGGATGCAGGGATGTAGTGCGGACACGAAAAGGGAGTGAGGGTACAAGAGAAGTGGGGACGATGCAGAAACCCCAGAAGGCTCCCCCCCCCCCCATTCTCCTCCCATTTCTTCTCTGCTCTACTCTTCCCTTCCTCCCATTCATGACCACATCCTCACCCTTCCACACCTACTTATGGAGTCTTAGAGATGTACAGCATGGAAACGGACACTTGGGTCCAACCCATCCATGCCGACCAGATATCCCAATCCAATCTAGTCCCACCTGCCAACATCCAAATCATTTATGTAAATGACAAAAAGTAGAGGACCCAGCACCAATCCTTGTGGCACTCCACTGGTCACAGGCCTCCAGTCTGAAAAACAACCCTCCACCACCACCCTCTATCTTCTACCTTTGAGCCAGTTCTGTATCCAAATGGCTAGTTCTCTCTGTATTCCATGAGATCTAACCTTACTAACCAGTCTCCCACGTGTCTCCTTCATTCTCACTCCTTCCATATCCTCACTCTCCCTCCTGCGTCCTCACTCCATCTCCACATCCTCACTACCCTCTCTCACATCCTCACTTCTGCCATGTCTTCATTCTCCCTCCCATATATGTGCCCACTCACCCTCATGTGTCCTTACCCCTCTTCCCCACACATCCTCACTCCCCCACCCACATACCCACACAACCCCCACCCACAATACCATTCCCATACTGTTCACCCTGCCACAGCATTCTCCCCAGACCCTCCAACCCAACCACACAATGTAAGTTTGCAGTGAATAAAGTGGAGGAAAAATAGAACATTGGACATAGAACAAAACACCACAGAACAGACCCTTCGGCCCTCGATGTTGCACCAACCTGTGAAATATTCTAAGCACATTCTCCTACACTATCCCATCATCATTCATGTGCTCATGCAAGGATTGTTTAATCTCCCTAATGTGGCTGAGTTAACTATGTTAGCAAGTAGGGCATTCCACACCTTTACCACTCTGTGAGTGAAGAACCTGCCTCTGACATCTGTCTTAAATCTATCAACCCTCAATTTGTATTATGCCCACTCGTACAAGCTGCCTACAGCTTGGGAATCAGACAAAATTGTGATATAAGGTGAAGTGGGATGTGAGGAGGTGGATTAGATAGAAATATTTAGTCAACTTTGGATCTTTTCAGCTCTATTTTAGGCCTACATTATGACTACAGCAATCATGGTGAGATGCATTTTATCCTGCAACAGAAATGAAACGATGATTGATGTGTGATACAATGTATTGAGTGGCTTGGTTGAAGAGCTGGTAGTGTGTGTGTGTGTGTGTGTGTGTGTGTGTGTGTGTGTGGTATGAGATGTTGCTATGAGGTTTGTAACACTTCTAAGCTTGTAAAAGTGAGATGAAGCTATTAATGTGATCGCTAGAGATTGCTGGTAGATGAGTCATGGGTTGTAGTGCATTGACTAGTGTGAGAACTTATAGGTGCAACTGATGGATATCACATTTAAGGTGTATTCTCTAAAGTAACTGAATCTTCCATTGCCTTTAACAGTTTTAGCTGACCACTTGTCGAATGAGGATCGACCTTCTGCACAAAGGCCCTCAGTGTTATGTTGTAGAAACTTAGATCCAATCACTCTTATATTGTTCCATTCTTTTATCTTTCCCAGTTAAAAGTCCCTTCTGCAAATGAAGTCTAACAAATGCACCAATGAAAATATACCTTCCCTTTAAAAAACTCAGGCTTATTTCCTATGCTGTCTTGGGATGTAAATGTTGTTGATAAGGCCCATCCTATTTGTCTTTGAGAAGATTTTTAAATAGAGCAGGCTGGCATGAATTCATGCTAGCCTCTGACAACTTTGTCTTCCCTACTTAGATGTGCAAACACTCAACACCACACTTATCGCTGGTGGCATACAGCAAATGAACACATATTATGAAATTTATGTACTGCACTGGAACAATAGGCATGGAATAAACTTGCTTTTCCAATTGAGTGTTTGTTTTTGAACTTTATCAAAATTCTTCCCCTAAATTTAAGAAATTTTGAACAGATGCAGGAAAAATCCTCATTAAACAAAGTAGTGAAGCTGTAGAATCTACTTCAGTGGTTAATGGTCAACAATTGAATGAGGCTGTTTAGGACATGTATCTATAATTAGGACTATTTGTTAAAGAAAACACTGAAATGGACTGGTTGGGTCAATTTCCATGCTTTCACATCTGTGCATCTTGATGATAATGGAAACGTAGGCAATATATCTCAAGGCAACTATACCTCAGGATTTTCGTCTTTTTAAAAAAAAGTGCAGTAAGCTAATAGACAAAAGAAAGAAGAAGGTTAAAAAAAGCAGTTGGAATGTAGTATGCTACCTATCTTGTATTTTATGAAGTCAATGTCCTCCTTGAACTTGATGTACTATCTATGAGAAGGACTGACACAATTAAGACTGTCTAAAGTAATCACCATCCATATATTATAGCAGAAACTCAATGCTAAGCTGTTAATCATGCTAATTAGAGCACTTTTGAGGTAGACCTGCAATGAACAACTTTATGATCTCCCTGACTGGAAGCTTATATCCAAATTTCCCCAAAGAGTAGCCCCTGCCCTGATGAAAGAACTCCTTGAACTATATTAATTTTCAGAAGGAGTTTCCTTTGTTCTGATGCAATATATATCTGATATTGTATTATTACCTGGCTTGATGCCTCTCTTTTGGATGAGTTCGATTAGCTAATTGTTCTTTGAAGAGTCTATGCAGAGTCCATGCTTGTGGAAATCCTACTGCAAACAAAACAAAGCTCATTGTGAAAGACGTCCTGGGAAAATTCAGGGGAGGTGAAAGGTGTCATTTATATCTCTGCAGCCCAAACTTGCCAGATGTTGCTGCTTTATGTTACTATGGAGTTTCTTTGTCTAACTATGGATAACAGATGCACAATTCTTTGAACTATTCATAGGTGCTGAACCAAGTCTTGTTACCAGTGAATTGAAGTATGTTTGAAAAAATATTCTACTTCAAAGATTTTTCAGAGAATTAAATGGCACAAGTCATATTTATAATACGTCTTTATTTAAATAAAACATCACAATGTGCAATCAGCAAGAGTGTGCAACCATTGGGAGTTGAACTAAGTGTGGGAGTTTGAGTATATATCTTAATTTTTTGCATTCTTAAAATTTAAGACTGTGGGTATGGAGAGGGTAAATATTTAAGGGCTATTATGTTTTTTTTTCAGGCTGAAGGAACATTTAAACAAGCTCTCCTAGTGTTGTACCTACATAACCTAATTAAAACAATTCAGGAAACTGGTTAAATTTGGTTCTTGTAGGCTTTATACTATAAAAGCAAGGCCTATAGTGCTCCCAGCACAATGTGCAACCAGCAAGAGTGCGCAATCACTGTGAGTTGAGTTAAGTGTGGGAATTTAAGCAAGTGGGGGGAGGGAAGCACTGCTTTCTCTTGTTCTAGCCATTTTTGCAAGGGACAGCTTTGTGGTCGAGGTGCTGCCAGTTAGATCTAAGGGTGGACCTAGAACATTATCAGGCTTTGTTGAGGAGGTCGAGCAGCAACAAGGTAAATGTAAGAGCTTTGTTTCCCCTAGGTCTGTTAGTTGTCAAAGGGACAGTGAAGTGGTATGCTTCTCCGGTCAGCTGGGGGAGATCAGGGAGCAGTTGACTGTCCATGGTGACCCTGTCTGCAGGAAGTATGTCTGGCTGTAGTTCCTCTCAGAACACATGTGTCTTGATGGTAGTGATGTCAGCCAGGTGGATCTTGTACAACATGAGTTCATCTTGTTCCAATCAGAGACTCCTGGCTGACAGATATAAACAGGAGTATCACAGGCGCTGTTCTCTCTCAGCTGGCTTTGAGGAAGTTGGATCAGTGTCAAGGGCTTTCCACAAGTAAATAATGGGTGACTTGGTGATGGGATACTGTCCTCCGCAGGGCTATTCCAGTGATGATGAAAGAAAAGCATGGCCCTGAAGAAATTCTGCCACAACAGTCATCTTTGAGTTGGAGTAAGCATTTCTGGCAACATGCAGTTATTTGGAAAGCTTGACCCGTTCAATGTTGCTGTCAAAGACTCGGCCCAATATGTGGAAATAATGCATTATTTTGCCCTTGCAAATGACATTAGGGCAGGTGAAAAGCAATGAGTAATTCTGCTGACAGCTAGTGGACCCTAGGTATTAGGAGCCTAATGTTTCCTGAGGCACCAGATACTAAATCCTTTCAAGAATTTACGGGATATTACAACGTGGCAAGTTCAGTGATTGCAGAACCGGTCCTTAGCAAAATTCACTCTGGACTCCAATCCTTAAGTTGTGCAAGACCTCGGTTAGACTGATTCAGGGTACAACTTTGCTTCTTATGAGAGCTGAAAATGTGTTGCTGGTTAAAGCGCAGCAGGTCAGGCAGCATCCAAGGAACAGGAAATTCGACGTTTCGGGCAAAAGCCCTTCATCAGGAAGCCCTTATGAGAAGCAGCTGGTTTTCAATTACTACCCACTGTCGTGAAAGGGTTGGTCCAAGCTAAATGGGGCAAATTGGTTGAGAGAGATTCACCGAGATTGGCTCACCAATTTTTGATTAGAAAATGGCTGCCTGGGGATCCAAGATAGCGGAGATCTAACAAGTCTGCCTTATTGAGCTCTGCACCACAACTCAGGCAAAGTGGTGTCTCCACCATCCCCGCCACCCACCACCCCCCCTCCATCCAACACCATTTCACATAACCCCACCTAAGCTTTAGGAGAAAATCGGTAATTAAATATTGGTAGAATTGCTA